>NW_011367510.1:0-3347 GCF_000735185.1 Notothenia coriiceps | reverse complement strand
GAAACGCCCATCCATTCATTCTATTTTGACTGACTGCATGAAGAAATATATACTACAACTAATGTGTTGTAGTATATGTTGTGTTATATTAGCTGTGCAATTTACCACATATGGTGTTCATAGTTTCCATACCTCCTGTGTTTTACGAGCGACTTATCAAGTCTTGGCAAACGGCATAAAACACGATTAAACATGATATAAAACCATGCTCGTATCTGCAACCTATAGAAATGCAAAACGGCGTCAGTCTAGACGTAATTCTGTCCTCCTGCTTACCGCATCATTTATGAGAAAACATTTCATAACATTAACACAACATATTCGAGGTGGTTTTAAATAACATATCCATATTTATTTATTTCTCCCAGTTATGTTTTTGTGTGCACTGAGGAGTCTTAAACAGGCGTTTGTTAAATCATTTTAAGATTGGCTTTAATCAATGTTTGAAAATGAATTCTTCATATATGATTAATGAGAGGTAACATTTTATTTATGGTATTATTTCCACATATTTCTCTCCATTCTTCCTTCTGCCAACGGTGTCGCAGTTTCTCGTCTCTCCCGTTTTTGTGCTAAGTGCGTACGCAAGGGTTAGAGTTTGCGTGGAGGACCGCACGTTTTCCCGTCAAGTTAATATTTTATAAATCGCAAACATTGCGTAGAAACTGCCGTACGCCATTTTTTGAGCGTATATCCCTTTATAAATGAGGCCCCTGGTGTTTTCAGTCTGCTCCATGTTAAACCCTGCAGTTATTTACTTTAGAGAGGAGTCTCAGGATGTCGCTCATTAAGATCCAAGTCATCTGAGGACTGAGCTCAATTAGCTTGTCTCTTCAAAGTAACATTCTTACATAATTTCTTACATGTTTTTCAAATCGTCTAAAACAGATTGGGTTAAACTCAAGCCACTTTTTAAAACTCATATGGTCTGCATTACCATCTTAACCAGTTAATCTGACCTCCAAACGTCACTTAAACAACCATTAAACAACACTTTTAAAGTTTGTACTCCACATTTCATACGACAGTAAACACATTTCAACCCGCTGACTTATAACACTTTTAAATCTTTGCATATACTTAAACAAATCAACTAATACAATGTGGCCACACCTGTCTTTGAGTTGAAATTGTTACCAGTGTTAGGGTTATTTATTTTTGTGCCATCTTTAAGATATAATTGTGTTTTTGACAGTTTTATAAACAGTGCGTATAGCCTTTCAAAAATGTACTGAAAACATAAGGAGGATGAATGTGAAAAGAGTTCATGGAGTTTTGGTCAAATGCAGGTCATTGAATATACTAATATATACAATTAAGTCCTCATAGATTTCTGTTTAGCTGGCTGTGTGAAGGGTTGTGTTCTTTATTTTATTTTTGGACATACATTTCAATATGGTAACCGCATAAATCTGCATTCTTTTCAACAGTTTTGAAAACATTTTGTTAGCATATTATAAAAAAATACGCTGCAAACATAAAATGTTTTGCAGGTGGTAGAGCATGGAAACATATGGTAACTAGATCCATTTTGTGGGAAAGCAAGGAATAATTATTCACAACTTAGTCCACAAAGACGTCTGTTTGGCTGACCGTGTGAAGAGTTTTGTGACTTCAGTTGTGACCGATGCATGTTCGCAGCCTAAGTGTCTGGTTAAGTGCTGCTCTCCATAGAAACTAACCAGAAAACAAGCTGTGAACTCTGAGGGAAAGTGCAATTTCTCATGAGTCATAACACCAAACAAGCATTTGATTGTCCCCACACACACACACACACACACATATATACACACACGTGCACACACAGACACACACACGAACACACCCTCTGATAGCGAGTGAATTGTCCTGCAGTGCTGATAGACCTGCGAAAGACGTGATGTTTTTGTTGGCTCTGTGCAAACGTTCACAGGCTAACTGTTTCCAGATGGGGGTTTGTGGAGGCACTATATCATCAAGCGGAGGGGGAGGGAGGAGAGAGAGGGAGAGAAAGAGCAGCGGGGGTCTGTCAAAAGCATTCTGCTCTACTGACGGGGGCATTTCCTGTCTGGATTTGGGAGGATTAAGTATTTGTGTGTGGGGGGTGCTTGTATGGTCGGCATGCAGAGGGAAAGAGGGACTTCATGGGACTTTGAGGGGATTCAGTGCATTAGACTGAACATGCTCCTGATGCCTGTGTGGGAGGAATGGATCACATTTAAAAGGAAATAGTGATTAAGAGTCAGGGTTAGAATTTCTTTGAAGAAAAAACAATTGTTGGCACATTGTGTGTTTCCGGGCATGCTAAAGTTGCGTGTTTTCCCGTATTTATGCAGTTCATTTCCTGCTAAAAGCTTCATGAAATGCTGTATAATGCATTTCTGTTGTTCTGGCATGACATTTGATTGTACTTATTTTTAACAGATGGTTATTGTGAAACAAAGTCTTAGGGGTCATAAAAAAAGCTAAAAGCAGCTTCATTGTCTGATTGTTACTCTCGTTTACTGTCTGGGGGCTTGTTTTAAATTGGGGTTTGTTTCAAAAACAGTTCAACAACACAAACTACAGCTTTACATTTCAGGTTCATATTTGTATGTAGTGTCTCTACTGTGACATGTCTCCAAGCTCTAATGTTCAAAAAGCTCTTTATTGTTCTCATACTGCCTGTGCTGCAGCACCTCTTTTCACCCTCTGTCTGAAACCAGAGTCCAGTCTGCTCTGATTGGTTAGCTGGCCGGCTCTGCTTCTCTCAGGAGGGAACACAGGGATTTTAGTCTTTGCAGACCATTTACAAGCACACAAACCTACAGTATATAACACACTACTGGAGTTGGAAAACCCCAAAAGGGCCTCTTTAAATGGTGTGTGCTCCTTAGATTCTTAGGAAAACCAGTTTTTTGAAGCCTGAGTTATTTCTTTACAGGTATAAACCTTTGTTAGGTTTGTGATTAAAGCTAGATTTTATTTATTGATCGGATACATACTGTATGGACATGGAAACATACTGTACAAGTCAAAATGATGCACATGGGAAAACAGATGTTCTGTCCCTTGTTCAGTCCGTGTTACACTCCTTGGCCTTCACACCTGCACCCTCTTTAAAGGCGTGGTGCGACTGCAGCTCCGTGAAAGCACAAATCAAACAACCAGTCACATATTGACTCTGTTATCAGATTAACCTTTCTTAATCTTGCTTTCCATTTTCGATCTGTTCTCTTTCGTTTAACTAAAGCAGTGTACAGTGTGTGTACGTGTGTGTGTGTGTGTGTGTGTGTGTGTGTGTGTGTGTGTGTGTGTGTGTGTGTGTGTGTATAAACGGACTTCACACTTTGTGATACATAGCTTTAACGCTCGCGGTAAAACATTAA
>NW_011367509.1:0-5148 GCF_000735185.1 Notothenia coriiceps | reverse complement strand
TCGATCTGGTGCACTTTGAGAGCAAAATGAAGAGATCTATGGATCTATGTCCTCTTTGCTTGATTCATGCCTTCCCAGTCCCTTATCACGTAGTCTATAAGAGCATAGCGCCAGTTGTTGTAGCAAGTTGTGGTGAAGGCATCTGACTTACTTGAAACGAAATTTCTACATGCATAGCAGAAGATGGCATATTTTTTACATCAATATTCCAGCCAATCTCTGTTTTGAAACCATGAGCTGCAAAATGAGCGCCTTACCCCACTGTACAGGCGAGTTGGGTACTTTTTGAAATATACCTGGGCAGGCTCTGTTTTGCAGAGGTCCTCTGGCACTTGCGGGCCGCCGAGGGGTGGCGGTGTTTGGGGCAACGAAGACCACTGCGGCTGCTCTGTCTCCGTGGGCGAGGCGGGCAAAGCCGGTGAGTCGGACGTTAGTGTCCACGACAGTGGCCGCGGGTAACGTAATGTCCCCATGTTATTACCTGCAGTAGATGCAGTGTTACTGCTGGCGATAAGGGCTGGTTGTTTAAACCATTTTCTGATGTCCATCATTGACTGCTGTGTAAGCACCTTGCTGATGACGAACGCGCAGCGGCACAGGTCACGCGCACCTGACATAATAACGTTACTTACCGTTTAAATTGACCAAATAAATGCAGAACACAATGTTATTTAACCACAATTGATTTTATTTCAACTATATTCTTCTTCTTAATATTATTATTACTACTATTATTATTATTATTGTTATTATATATGTAATATTTTTCACTTTTATTTATGTGCATAACGACTCAAATGAGGGTGCAATGCACCCTTATGCACCCCCGTAGAACCGGGCCTGCATGTCATAACGTCACGAGGAAGATGAATAACCGGTCACCTGGATGCTACTCTGTTTGTTTGATCCATTAACGTTACCTCAAACTTGCCTTCATCTGACTTTCATGCTCCCTTGCTCCAAGTATTGAACAATAATGGATTTACATTGGATTAATCTGATAGATTAACGGGATTTGGGATTTGACTCGTACTCGCGCACTGATTGAAGCGGACTCGTGAATTCTCGCGCGCGATGACTCGGACTCGAGAATTGTTCGCACACGATGATTCGGACTCGACTTGTACATTGACGCTCCGACTTGGACTCGAGCAAGTTTTGTCTCAAATCAGATGTACTCTGTCCTGGCGTGTGCACCTGCGGGGCGAGTGCAAGTACTACTGGGCGCGCCCCCAAGTACTGTGCGCGCCCCCGCTATTTCAGTCTAAAGATGTCCAGAGACACACCCTGCTGTATGCTTTCACAGATTTTGCTTTGGGAAAGAGCAGCGCAAAATGCTCGTTATTTAGAACAAATATTGAAAAGAAGGCTCCATAACGCATTACTCTAAGGATCGAGTTCAGACATATAGGTAGGCTGTCTTGAACACTATCATCAGAGTAATCTTCTTCTTCTTTCGTGTATCGTCGTCATATGTCCAGCTCAGTGTCACAAAGCCACGCTCTCGTCTCTGGTCCCACTTGGAAGAGGCCAGCCTCTGAAGGAGGTCTGTACAGAGGACAGGTGGTGATTATGTGGTCGGCAGTCTGCTCAGGCTCGCCACACTCGCATACTGCGCTGTCTGCCAGGCCCCACTCCTTCATTGATGATTTGAAGCGACCAACCCTAGTACGGAGGCGGTTCAGAGTAATGTGATCAAATCAATAAATTAAGATTCAGCCGATAACACAAAAGCACATGGCTACTACAGAATGTCGTAATGTTGCATGCTAAGTAGCCATGTGCTTTCTGGGGTTTAATCGTTATTGATATCATTTAAACATTCACTATAATTATTATAATAATAATAATATTAGTAATAAGCTTTGTATTTGTATAGCACCATTTATACAAGAATTGTAGCCAAACTTCCTTCACAGCAGTTCAATAGACAAATTAGTATAAAATGACAGGATAAAAGCAATGTAGAGGAGCAGCTACATTTCAACAAATATATCCATAAGATTAATACATGAAGTCTTGTGATTCGGATTTGACTTTGACTCTTCTTGGGTGCCGCGGACTTGGACTCGGACTCGACTCGGACTCGACTTCGACTCTCCCTAGGTGACTCGGACTCGACTTCGACTCTCCCTAGGTGATTCGGACATGGACTCGGACTCAAAGAGTGGGGACTCGAGAGTGATTTGGACTCGTGAATTGGTGACTTGACTACAACACTTGCCCAAATGTCCACTCTCCTACTGCCATTTCACTACCTTGGAGTCAGACTAGGCTGAAACACACTGACCATTTTCCTGTGTAGAAAAAAGACCCTTTTTACTGGATTTGTTTTCTTCAGTACTCTCATGGAAGCAACTGAAAGAACAGCAGAGACAGAAGGAGGGGAGGGAACAACATTGTAAGTACAGAATGCGTGTCTTTCTACAGCCGCCAAAACGACACCCTGATTAACAGTTAACCTTAACACTAAAGCAAAGTCAAACGGTAAGATATCGTTTGATTTTGTGTGCCAGGCTCGTTGCCAGACAGCTCTGAAAACACCCAGGTTCCATTTAAACTCTGAGCCAGGTTGAGGCGGAAAGGTCACAGCACACACAGCAACTGTGTTACATTGAGGGCAAAATGGTTTGAGGAGTGAAAGGGCAGTAATTGTGCTAGGTTTTTAGAAAACAGTGGATTTAAAAAGGTCATGTAGACAAAGTGAAACTGTGCATGTGTTATTTTGTGTGTTCCATTCAATGGCACAGGTGTAAGTGAGAAGTGGACTTGCTATCTATCTCAATTGTTGCATCTTTACTATCTCATAAATGTCTTTAAATGACTTTTTACACTGGCTGTGATTTTGGTTTCTTTTGAATCCTAACTACCGGCCAGAGTTCTCGCTGAGGCTTCCAAAGCTGTTGTTAAGTGCTGATAAACACACTGCTAATGATGTGATTTTATTATTTTTCATAACCATATGGAGATACATCTGGCCCCTGGACACAACTGCCTTATTAAACACATTTTATTACTCTTGCTTCGCAAATCACAAAACATCTCATTAGCCAAAATACCAATGCTTGGGTTGTAATTTCACGCATACATGGGACATATTATGGCACCAAAAGAACGGACATTTTTCTCAGCACACACTCTGGACATTGACCACGGGTAAAATGTTTGCTGGCTAAAAGTAACAAATAAAAAACTCCAATTAGAAAAGAAGAAGAAAAAGAAGAAGACGTTCACTTGTCATTGACAATATGGATATATGTGGTGTATGATCCATGTTTGCTCATTGTCTGACCTTTGAAATTAATTACATCCAATAGGGTGGTGCAGTGATGACATGTTTTTGTAGGCGGAGAAGTTCGCATCGCAAGAGCAGTGAGATTTCCCCATTGGATTTTGGTATATTGCAGAAAATAAGCTCTGTTGTCAACACATGTCTTGATGATGATGATACTTAACCTGTTTGCCGCCATTTTCATGATACATGGAAGCTTCGATGATTTTGAGAGGAGAGAACAGGAAGTGGTAAACGGCTCTAAATCAGTATAGTTAGTTATTAGTCATCATCACATTCCTCTCCATTCTCCTCCCTATAGAGCGGTGCAGAAGCAACGTCAATTATATTTTGAACGTTTATGGTTAGAGGCCCTGAAATGAGATCTGTGGTTAAAACAAGCCGTGTTCACGTTTCGTTCTGACATTAAATAGTTCAGTTATTACCCCATTCTTAAATGTTCTAAGCTTATAACAACGGCGGTTGACAAGTAAGTAAACTACTAAATGTCATCACGCCAAACAGATGTCCGCCTTTAACTTAGCCACGGTGAAGCGCAGCCATGTGACAGTGAGTTCGTTTAGGGCCTAGCATTAGCTTTTTATGTCGGGCGATTGCATTTAGACTTCAACAATGGCAAATTTGCTGCAATATACCAAAAACAAATGGGAAAAATCCCGTTCCTTTTCTGTCTAGGGGGCCCTTCGCGATGAACTTCCTGGGCAGCCTACAAAAATATGCCAACACTACACCAGCGTTTTTGGCTCATTTCCCTCACCTCAGCCTCCCTGCCCATCTCTCCACCTGCACTTCATTCCCTCTTCAGATAACTTTGTATTTAAGTTCTGCGATTCAGACAAGTCTTTGTTGAATCCTTAGTTATATTCGGTTAGAATCCCATTTGACTTTCTTGCGTATGGGTCTACCTGTTCCAAATATGGGGTTGTGACTTTTGTCCTGAATATAAGATAAATCAATAACCACTGCAAAGCTCATTAATATTGTCGTAGTTGCGTACAGTGCATCTGGAAAGTATTCATACTAGGGATGTTAAGTTTCACCGATTTGCATCAGTGCACCGGCATAAACGTTCAAGATGCGAGTGCACCGGTTGAAAGAGTGCACATCGGCTACAGTTTGGGTTGAACGGGTTGAATCGCGATACATCGATTGCGTAGCGTCTTTGCATCGGTAAAAAACCGATTCATTCATATAAAATCCCCTCATCCTGTCAGCACTCCACAGAGACGATCTTTGATCTTTGCTTCGCACTACGGAGGCCGAGAGTCTCAGTTAAAAATACCTACAAATCAAACGTTTGGCAACACTTTTTCAAGAAAGACGGTCAACTTGAAAAATCGCTCGCAAATTTTAAACGAGGCTAAGGCCCCTTTAAAGTACACAAGTAGTACGAGGAACTAAGCAACGCACACAAAGAGGCAACATGGGGTCTGCGGCTGAAAAGAGAAACCTGAAAGTTATACATACGAGTTAAATCACTCAGTGAGGTGTTCTGTCAGAGAGAGTGGTGTTTAGTTTACAGCAGCCTGTGACTGCCAATAATAGTGTAAATGTCTTCCTTACTGTAAGCAGTTATGAAATACCTGTTTGTAAAGGTTATTTTCTTTATTGTTCATAGAAACCACTGCTTTCTGCTCACTGGTGAGTTAGCCTATGAGTGTTAAGCACATCAGGCTGGCAGTGGTATGGGCATTGCACTATGGTAGTTGTTATTTGCACATTGTTAATCCTGGGCAATGCATCATTAAATTGTTTAACTGTGAGGTGTTATACAATTGTACTGTACTCTGGAGAGTTTTTTAAGGTAAAAAAGAAACAGCATGATGGGATGCGCAGTACTAGTAGAGAGAACCACA
>NW_011367508.1:0-257 GCF_000735185.1 Notothenia coriiceps | reverse complement strand
GCGCTGCGTTGCGTTTACAATATATACGTATAGTGCCGGCGGCTGAGTACCGGCATTTTACTGAGTACCGGCACCTTGCCGGTACTCAGTAAGAAGTGCCGGTACCACATGGGTAAAAATCTGAAGTGCTGGTACTGCGTACCGGTGAGTACCGGCCCAATTCAAGCACTGATTAGAACCTTCATTATCCTAAACTGCTGGGACATTTCCCTATAGCCAATACCTTTTATATTTTCTACTCTTCACTTACTTGTGAG
>NW_011367507.1:0-2926 GCF_000735185.1 Notothenia coriiceps | reverse complement strand
TAGATATACAGATACTAAAGACAGGCAGGTACTTGCTTTCAAGCAGAACACAGGGGAAAACAAACTTAGCGGGAGTGTTTACGTGTTCTGCGTAATGACGTACAACGGCCTCGACAATTTCTGTAGTCCTATTCAGCCACTCGGTAACAACCATCGTTTTTCAGACACGTAAACTCTTCAAAAATCCCCAGTGGGGTCACTGCTGACGTATTTAATATCGTAGAACAAAACGTGACTTATCTCTTAAATTTGTTTCAACCACAGACCTTATTTCGAGCTATTTTCCAAAACCCTATGGAAAAAATGCATTGCTTTTTGAGGAAGGAACCGGAAGTGCTAAAAATGCTAACTTACTTCTTGGTTTTACGACGCGTCACTACGGTTCTCTATTTAATCGGCCATGAATTTTGGTTGAAAATATGGACAACATTACTTTTATGTAACGTATAGTGCCAATATTTGGGACATTTTTCGAATTTGGAAGCACACAACTTTCCAGGCACATTTTACAAATGTTACTGTATGCCGTGTATGATTCTATGAATCAGCCCCATCATTTGTTTGAGAACGCTTTTTATGAACGAGTAGGTGGTATCTTGTCAGTACGCATAATTAGATTCCACTTACATTAAATACAGATATTTAATGTACATTTTATGGAACCATGATGCTGTTTTGTTTAGAAGGATTTATGGCTTGGACTACCTATGGGTATAAATTATTTAATTGTATTGGCAAATTTATAGACTGGCATGTAGTCTCTAATCTCTTCCTCTTGCTTGCCAGGAGCAAAACAATATACACATAACTCACAGCCAGCTGGTTTTTTTACTTGGTCTGTCTGAATGAATTTAAATACATATATGATTTGATTTCAATACTTACTCCTAACTTCCCAGTGTGGGGGAAGAATAATAAAAATCGTCAAATCGTTATCTTTATAGTCAGCACCCTTTTCATTTTTTGTCAGAATTTGCAGGGTGCACAAAACCATGAGTCTTACACAAACACAATCACTTCACACAAACCATCAGCATTAGAAAAGCTTTTTTCCCTTATTTAAAAAAAAATCTGTCAGCACAGTTTAATTAAGTTTATGGGCACTTCACAAACAGATATAGCGGACCAATTGTCTATCTTAAAAAGCATCTCAACTACAGACTCACCTCTTTGCTGTCTACATGTGTTGACTAATAATCTATAGAGGTCAATTTATTAAAGAGGTCATCAAACCATTTAGTGGAGGAACAAACCCCCAAAAAGGCTTTAGTTATCGAGATACCCCTACCCGAGGTAGAACAAAGCACAACCATGTTTTTTCATTACTTTAATATGTCTAGTTTATGAAACGGATGGTTGTATACAAATATTTTACTGCAAAACATATTTGTTTTGGTTAATGTTTGGAACTTTCCCATAACCGAAAATAGTGAAAATGTGGGCTCCTCTGAAGGGGGCCGTGTTGGCCTTATCCCATGTATCCCTGGAAATAATGATCAGGATGTCATCAAATTTTGCCTAGATATTCACAGAGAGGCAAGGCATACAAATAAAGCAAATATTATATCATACCTTTTACCATCTTTGTAATATTAACACTTAAACACACATAAATCATAGGCGGAAATATAGGACATTTAAAATGCACAAGGTATGTTTATGCTTTTCTGTCATTTTTAAACTAGAGAGTCCAATCCCCCAAAAATGTCATTTATATGTACCAGAGACTCTTATCTTTTCATAAATATAGTTTTTTTGACTATTCACTTCAGCCTCTGCTGTCACCAGCCTCAACAGCTAACCAGTGCAGCCAAAATGGCCGTCAGAATGGGGCCCTGTGGGTGTACCTGTGTGAAGGGAAGGACACAAAGCATAGATTAAGAGATCAAAACATATTATATACCTACATATTATATATAATAATGTTTTTATTATAATCATTATTATATATATATATATATGTATATATATGCTTTATATATCAAACTTTTCCATTCCAAACACAGTTTTTTTTGTATTTTACATAATCTTTGAATAACACAGTTGACACTGTAGATACTGTGATCCCATGAGCTAACAGGTTTCTTGGCATAATATTTTCACTATTTAAAGGGGACCTATCATGCAAAATTCACTTTTATATGTCTTTTATACATAAATATGTGTCCCCGGTGTGTCAGGGAACTCACAAAGTGTCAGAAAACAAAGCCCTCTCTCTTTTCCTCCATACCCAAATCTCTCAAAACGGAGCTGATCAGTGAAATGAAGGTAACATATAGCCTTCTATTTATTATTCCAATTTTCCTTAAATGTACGCATAAGATACCAAAATAAAAGGATATTCTTCACAATATTCTATCTCTCTAATAATGACACATCAGGAATAAAATAGTAATTTCCCCCAATGTGAAACCAAAAGTTCCGACACACATAATATGATTACAATTTCGAAATATAAGTATAAAAAACGTATTTTGCAACTAGCCAATGTCTCAGCCTCCATTGAGGAAAGACAAAATGGTGGTAGTAATGTCACTGAAAACATCAGAGGGTTTTTTATGGGGCAGTTACCCCATAATGACAGGGTGGACAGCAAATGTCAGGGACACAGGCAAAATGGTCAATATTATTATGAAAATAGAATATACATGATCAAAATGACTCGTTTTATCAAATAACTCGTTGCGGACAATAAAACCATATAATTATTTTTTAAATGTAGTATGATTTAACCACTTATTACACACACTGTAGTTAGCAGAGTAATGTGTGGGACATGCCAAAACCACGTATATCCAATGAAAAAATAAGGTATAAAATGAAGGAAACACATTTCAAGAGACTTATCATTGTACTGATGTGTGTACATGTTTGGCCTTTTATAATAAGACCTCAGAGTTTCATTATTCTGCTACATTTTCATGAT
>NW_011367506.1:0-3279 GCF_000735185.1 Notothenia coriiceps | reverse complement strand
CGTGCTTTTTACAGCGCCACGGCTTCAACAGATGACATTTTTTTATGGATTTGTTGTCAAAGCACTTCAGATATTCATTGCTATCGGGATGTTAAGAGCATTCCATGGAATATAACAACAAGTGTATCTCGAGCCGGTTTCTCAAACTTACCTACCCCACCTTTAAGTAATCAGGCGTTGTTTTGTCGTCTAATGGCGTCTGACTTAAGGCCGAAGTGAGTCCATTTATTGTCCTCCTCCTCTTAGTCTCTCTCTTTCGTCCTCCTCTTCATCTCTCTCTCTCCTCAGAGCATCCCCTCTGAACGCCCCCTCACTCCCCCCTCCCCTCCTGTTGGACAGACCCTGCCTTACGCCCCCGTACGAGACAGAGCATGGACATTTCCAACCGGTCCCTGGCTGCCTTTACACCAGAGCTTCTCACTCACACTCACACTCACACACACACACACACACACACACACACACACACACACACACACACACACACACACACACACACACACACACACACACACACACACACACACACACACACACACACACACAGAGGGAGGCGTGTCATGATGACGAAGAGGCATTAGTGGAAAGAGCTCCTGAGTCACTCCTGTTGTGACCGTCAGTCTAACCTCAGTAATGGATACTTTTAGTTGTAATACATTGACCTGCGATTCGAGGCGTTCATGTGTCATGATCCATCCAGGAAGTAAACGACTGCAGATGTCTTTCTTCTCTTGTAGCACAAATACGAATACTGTAGTTTTTCTTAAGATGTGGGAATATGACATTTGCGAATCTCGCCTCAAGATCCACTTTGTTTCGAAGTTTTAAACATTCATTATAATCAAGGGAATGAGTCGTAATCATCAAATTGAACTGTAGAAAGTTGGAAAGGCAGCAAGTTATATTATTTAAATACTCGTCCTTGTATGAGTGTACTCTGTACAGATGGTCCAACCCTTACCCCAAAGCTCATTCACACAGTTCACTTTTTAAATTAGGTTATAACTTCAAATGTCCAAAGATGTGTCCCCAAAGTGTATGACTTCAGATTGATGTTTTCAGTTATAACATACATTTATATATGTTATTTTGTTCTCAATATTTGGGGATTTGACAAAGACATCTTCACTCAACATCCACTTAACACATACTTATACAAATGTGCACTGTCATCATGGTGCCTTTGCTCTGTTGCTATTGAACCGTAACAAGTTAGAAAGGTTGCAGTTTGTATTTTGTCAACATCGGAATATTTGTCTTGAATGAGTGTCCTGGTCCATGGTCTAACCCTAACTCCCATACAGTCCTTGTCACTTCTAACTCCTCTCAGTAGGTGTTGTTTGTTCAGGTGTAAATGTTGAAGTGGAAATAATGTGGTTAAAGCAAATGATTTTGTTGTGAACACATTCATTTCTCTTTGCTCAGCAGGTTTATTGTGCCATTGTACAAGCAATGCTTTTAGACAATGTTGCTGCTATAAATCAAACGACTCTCTGGGACCAGTAGGCATGTTTGGAAAGTTTGCAGATTTTGGAAGTTAAAGCCTCCTAAAGTGAATTTGCTTTCTGTTTTCTCTCCTTCTCTCTTGCAGTATCTTGTCGTCAGTGGGGTCTCAACTCGACTTGAGGACGCTCCGAGCCGTTAGGGTGCTTCGACCTCTCAAACTGGTATCTGGGATTCCCAGTAAGTGCTTTGCTCTGTGTTTCTGTGTGCACACTGTACGCTTCAACTACTGCAGGGGTGTCCAAACTTTTTTCAGAGAGGGACACATACAGAAAAATATACGAAGGGCTTGGCCACTCACTAGAGGTGTATTGCCTCATAAGTTCAGTTCAAATCAATCAAATGTAGGTAGAGTAAAACAGAAGCCTCAGATTGATGATAATAAGGAGAAATAGGAAGGCTGTATTTCAAGCTTGTTGTGTAAATAAGTCATTGGGCTTATCAACGCATGAATACTACTGTGTAATATATGTTTACATGTATATTTAAGAAGTACAATATAAGACAAGCACAAGTTTCATTTGTGGGCCGTACTCCATTATACTTTTTTAATTTTTAAATTCGATTCCGATTCAAAATGGTCCACGGCCCGCATTTGGCCCCCGGGCCGTAGTTTGGACACCCTTGAACTACTGTAACCACAGTCTCTGTCATATCTTGAAAACAGTTTGAGATGTCTTTATACAAATGTTTGGCATTTCAACACCACAAACCATCATCACATCACAGACCTTTTTACTCAACAGTCTTCAAGGAAATGGACTAACTATTGATTTGTATTCAAACAGAAATGTAGCTAAGTGCTCATATTGTTTCTTGGTTTGAAGAAAGAAACATATCATTGTGTTTCTGTGTGCGAAAGACCCTGTAAGCTTCAATTTCTGTAACTGCAGTGTCTGCCATATACTGTAAACTGTTTGATATGGCTGTAAACCACCTCAAACGTAAACATATATCATAGACATTTTCACTCCAGGAGAATTTGACCAATCCACAATTGTACCACAGCCAGAGTAACAGCTAACAGTTAAAGGTACTCATATCGTTTCTTAGTTTGTAGCAAGAATCATGTCAATAAGAAACCAATGCTACTTTGAATGCTTCAACAATTTGAATGTAATGGCTGGACAAACATTACCTTAAATTATTCTGCTATAATATATCAGTTTGCCTTGAATCCAGCAAACATCCATCAGATCAGCATTTTGAAATGTCCTATTCCCTCGTCCTGATGTCAACAGTTCTTTGAACATATTCTGGTTAGATGCCTCAAATAAGATGTGTGGTTAATACAAGCTAAATACTTTTTTTGTTTTGTTCTGCAACATAAAATGTGTCAGTAAATTCCCAACTGGTAAAAGTCTGGAGCTTCTATGTCTGTAGAAACTGCTTTTGCTAACTACTAGTGTCTAATTGAGACTACTGAACGTCATAACGCCCGGTATTAGCCTCCTTTAGCTTAGCGGTGGTGACGTGAAGTCATGTGACCACGAGGTAGCTTCTTTATAGGCTAACTTTAGATCTGTACTTCTGGTAAAATGGTGTTGTGGAGATATAAATATAATATGTGGAGATTATCCTGCTGAACAAAAGAAAGTAGGATTGTTTGTACTTCAGCAACCAATGTAACCCCCCCCCCCCACCTTATCACATGAATCACCTCCTAGAGCACCATTGAGTTCTTTCTAACCAAATATCTCTCAGAGGGGCGTGGGGAGGGGCTCCTTATTTTCATCTAAAGTAAAAGACAGAGAATCAGCACTTTGGAAACAGGAA
>NW_011367505.1:0-3583 GCF_000735185.1 Notothenia coriiceps | reverse complement strand
CACACACACACACACACACACACACACACACACACACACACACACACACACACACACACACACACTAGGCAGTCAGATGAGCCAGTGTTTTGTGCTGGGCTATGAGAGTCTGCTGACGGAAAAGGGGTCAAAGGGCATCCTTTGAGAAAAATATTTGTATTTCCCTGCTTCCCTTTCTTCCATGATCCTGCTGCTTTCCACTGGGCACGGTCAGCTGATGTATCCTGTGACAAATTGTTCCAGGAAGGGTGTGTGAAAGTGTAATACACCCTCCATTTTTAAGGAACAAGTCATATTTAGTGCATTAACCTTATTTTAAGCAAGAAGGAAGGAATAGTTGGGTGTGTTTTCTAATTTAGTTGAATATTTAGTTGGTTTGTCTTTTGGACAGTGAGGCAACACTTTATACATGGGGAATAATGTACAGATTTGATGACACCTTGTGTGACCTTTTGTTTTGTTTGTGTGTATTCTTGTTATCAGCCAAACTTAGACTAGAATTGAAGAACAGATGTCGGTCAAGTAAAACTCTTCTGTGGATCTGGAAAGTAATTCCAGCTAAACACACTCAGCTGTGGTGTATGCAAATTGACTCAAATAATAAAATGTGTGGTCCAATTTCCCAGCAGTGATTATCATCACTTGTCCTACACTAGCAGATAAGCAGGTTGGACTTGATGGACGAACACTAATCTGAAACTGCATCAGACAAAGAAGTTTTAGGCCAGATGGAAAATGTGAGCGATTTGTTTTGTTGGACTTGACTCAGAGTAACTCAATGGAAGACTGAGACATATACTGTTGTTATTCCGAAAGTTAAGATAGAGCTGGAAAAGGGACAGATGTGTCATCATGCTCCAAGCTCTTTTTTCCTGTTCACATATGGAATTTTGTTAAAGCCACATGTAAACAGAGCTGTGTGGCTTCCGTTACCTGATGCCCCTCGGGGTCCAAGTGGGTTTTGATGTAGAACTGGAAGTGAATAAATGTGGGATGTGTCATTGGACTTTGGCTTGAAGGAACTGGAATCCACCTAAAAGCACAGAGTGTTTCTGTGAGTGGTTAAGGAAATGGAAACTGAGGGGGCTTTGCCAAAACAAGATAGGCTTTGGGTTTTTTAAGTAGATTTTTGAGCCGAATTAGCACAATATGTACTCATTGTTGAGGGTGATAGAAAGGAGAGTGAAATCTGGTTAAAAGGGGATTCAAGTCTTCTTATCAGATATTATAAAACTCAAATGGCCTAGTGTGTGTCAGGCTCTAAACACACACTGTATCAGTTGTTAGTGGAAACAATACAACTTTCAATTGAGCATAGGAAAGATGATCAAGATGCAATAAAAATGCAGCAGCTGGCTAGCAGTGTCCAGTGTGTGTTGTTCTTGTGTGCACCTGTCTGTCTGTGTGTATCTCTCTAGTGAGGGAATGGAAAAAATGGCAGGATGAAACAAAAACATAGTGATGGAAAAAATGCGGGGCTGAGCCTTCACACGCTCGGATAGCGGCCGCAGCAGGGTGAGGTCTGGAGATGATTAGCAACTACACACACATACTCACGGTAATGTTTAACATCAACAAACAACACTTACACAACGCACCGGCTTCACTGTCGGGAGGCACAGCGCTTCATTTTCCATCCTGCACACACGGCGCTGTGCTATTAGTCATTCCAGCGTGCATTAACACCTGCACTCAGCCAGCCACACATCATGTACAGTATGTGGACATGCTAGGCTAAGGGTTTACGAGCAGCAGCCGTGGTGTTGCAGATGCACTATGGGTAACACAGGACTGAGAGTATACTGAGGCCTGTTTTTAAAAGCTATGTTCTCAGTGAGGTTTGGTTGAGTTATCACAGTATGGAACCTGGGGGATATGTAAAGCTAAACAGTGGTGATGTTTTTTTGTACGCCAACCTGGAAGTTAGCATTGCAAGGGCTACCTTAACTAAAAACCATTTGGATTTTTCCATTTGATTTTTGAATATTTGGATGATCTGATCTGTGGCAAACACACGTATGTAGTCATCCTTTCAAGTCTTATTGATATCACTTATATCCATTTATAATGCTGAATAAAGCCTCCTTAATTTAGTGGATATCGGATGAGTTTGTTAATTTCTACTGTATTGAAAATCGTAATGTAATTTAATGGAACCGGTGCTAATGTTAGCGCCGTTATTCAGCCAAACAGGACTAGGCTTCCCAAAGAATGCTAGCAGCTAAAGCTAACTAGCATATTTTCATTGGAGATTATTTTGTCACCTTGTAGCATTATAATATATATATATATTATATTTGGTCTTTCCAAACATTTGGTCTACCTACGCTGTAAAATGTATTATCTCTTCGATTTACATACGGCATCTATTGCACGTCTGTCCGTCCTGGGAGAGGGATCCCTCCTCTGTTGCTCTCCCTGAGGTTTCTCCCATGTTCCCCTTTAAACTGTGGGGTTTTCTCTGGAAGTTTTTCCTTGTACGATGTGAGGATCCAAGGACAGAGGGTGTCGTATTGTCATACTGATATTCTGTACAAACTGTGAAGTCCACTGAGACAAATGTAACATTTGTGATATTGGGCTATATAAATAAACATTGATTGATTGATAAGCAGCCTCCCTCTCCTCTGTCATCATCCTTCTGGACCTGTCTGCTGCATTCAACACGGTGAACCATCAGATCCTCCTTCGCACTCTCCAAGAACTTGGAGTTTCAGGCTCTGCACTTTCCCTCCTCACCTCATACCTCAAAGACCGCACCTACAGGGTAACTTGGAGAGGGTCTGAGTCCGACCCTTGTCAATTAACTACAGGGGTCCCTCAGGGCTCTGTCCTTGGTCCCCTCCTCTTCTCTCTGTACACAAACTTGCTCGGATCAGTCATTAGCCCGCATGGTTTTTCATACCACTGCTACGCTGACGACACCCAATTCATTCTGTCCTTTCCCCGCTCAGAGACCCAGGTCGTCGCACGCATCTCTGCTTGTCTAGCAGACATCTCTCAGTGGATGTCTGCTCACCACCTCAAGCTCAACCTTGACAAATTGAAATGCTTTTCCTTCCGGGAAAAGAGTGTCCCACTCTTGACCTAACAATCAACATCGGCACCTCTGTTGTTTCCCCGACTCAGACTGCAAGGAATCTGGGTGTGATCCTAGATAACAAACTGTCCTTCACTGCAAACATTGCTGCTACAACCCGCTGCTGCAGATACACGCTTTACAACATCGGGAGAATACACCCCCAGCTGACCCAGAAATCAGCGCAGGTTCTGGTCCAGGCTCTCGTCATCTCACGCCTAGACTACTGCAACTCCCTCCTGGCTGGTCTACCTGCATGTGCCATCCGACCTCTGCATCTCATCCAGAATGCAGCGGCTCGTCTGGTCTTCAACCTTCCTAAATGTTCCCACACCACTCCGCTCCTCCGCTCCCTTCACTGGCTTCCGGTAACTGCTAGAATCCACTTCAAGACACTGGTACTTGCGTACCATGCTGCGAATGGATCTGGCCCTTCCTACATCCAGGACATGGTTAAACCGTACACCCCAGCACGTGCACTCCGCTCTGCATCAGCCAAACAGC
>NW_011367504.1:1070-5151 GCF_000735185.1 Notothenia coriiceps | reverse complement strand
CTGTCCTCAGTCCTCAGCTCCCAGTCGTCTAGTCTGAGAGAGCTGGACCTGAGTAACAACGACCTGCAGGATTCAGGAGTGAAGAACCTGTGCGCTGGACTGGAGAGTCCACACTGTGAACTGGAAAATCTCAGGTCAGTATTTTGCAGTTTTTTTTAAGTTTACCCCGTAAAATATCATTAATCTATTTAATATTGTATTTACTTATTAAAGAACCTCTTTGGACCAAGATCACTTAAATTATACTGAGTTGCCCCAGAAGTGGCACCAATATTCAAGGGTTCTGGTGTTTTCACTAATTGAGACTTTCAGGTTGGATGAGAAGATTATTCATTTTTTACACAGTAATTATTAATGCTGTTCTTAACTATTTGTTTAAATGATGCAGCCCCAACGGGACTATATAAAGTTATCACACGATTTATTTCATATCACTCTGAAAAGCATATTGAATTAGTGTGTGTTGGACTGGATTGGTAACACTTTACGCCATCACTAAAAGGTGACCGTGAGTAGAGTCAACAGTGTGTGTGTGTGTGTGTGTGTGTGTGTGTGTGTGTGTGTGTGTGTGTGTGTGTGTGTGTGTGTGTGTGTGTGTGTGTGTGTAGGCTCTCAGGCTGTCTGGTCACAAAGGAAGGCTGTGCTTCTCTGGCTTCAGCTCTGAGCTCCAACCCCTCCCATCTGAGAGAGCTGGACCTGAGCTACAATCATCCAGGAGACTCAGGAGTGAATCTGCTGTCTGCTCTACTGGATGACCCACACTGGAGACTGGACACTCTCAGGTATGGACATATCTCACTCTCTATCTCGGTTTTCTTCTTAGGTCCTGATTGTTAAATCTCGACAATTACTGATTATTTTGAGACAAATTTAAGCTCAGACATGAATGATAATTAGATTCATTTATAGAGATCCTTTGACTTTAATTCTAGCACTACCAGAAGGTTTAAGCCTGTGTTGTTTAGGGGGGAAAAACGTTTGCTAAAATGTGCTAAAATGTGTAACACACTTGACAACACTTGCTCCTCACGCTATACCATAAAATAACGCAGATTCAAACTAGAGACCATCTTGCTGGATCCCTCAATTACAACGTAACAATGGGGGCCAATTGCCCTTTCGACGTCCTTCCTCCGATTACGCCCATTTTCAAATTAATTTAGAC
This sequence comes from Notothenia coriiceps, assembly GCF_000735185.1. Lineage (NCBI taxonomy): Eukaryota > Metazoa > Chordata > Actinopteri > Perciformes > Nototheniidae > Notothenia > Notothenia coriiceps. The sequence goes on along the minus strand of NW_011367504.1, from coordinate 3,986 downwards.
TTTTCAATAATAACATCAAACATCCTTTTCTGCTCAGATAAACCCCTTTTAGCTTATTGTATTCTCTGATAACTGAAATGATGCCTTAATATGACATTTGAAATGTTGACAGTCCTTTAACTGATGTGTGAAGTGTCCTTGATCATTCAGACTGTTCCTTCCTCCAGGTTTGACCATGGTGGAGAGCACAGGTTAAAACCTGATGTGAGGAAATGTAAGTGTGGATTTAGGTTTTCTTATGATGACAGAACATTCAGTTGAGATATGTATTCATTATAAAATTACTGACAAGAATATATATATTATCACATTTATAAAAATAAAGAAAATAGCCTTATATGTGTTTTATGATAAACTGCTGCTGTGTTTTTTCCCCCTCCATCAGATTCCTGTGAACTCACACTGGACACCAACACAGCACACAGAGAACTCAAACTGTCTGACAACAACAGGGAGGTGACTTATGTGAAAGGGAAGCAGCCAAGTCCAGATCATCCAGAGAGGTTTGAGTTCTATCCTCAGCTGATATGTAGAGAAGCTCTGACCGGTCGCTGTTACTGGGAGGTTGAGTGGAAAAGGAAGGTTTATATATCAGTGACTTACAGAGGGGTCAGCAGGAGAAGAGACAGTGAAACGACAATGTTTGGATGGAATGATCAGTCCTGGTCTCTCAAGTGCTCCAATGGAGAGTTTTCTGTCAGACACAATAACAATAAAACAGTCCTGCCTCCCTCCTCCCCCTCCTCCTCCTCCTCCTCTCCCTCCTCCCCCTCTGGTAGAGTAGCAATGTATCTGGATCATCCTGCTGGCTCTCTCTCCTTCTACAGAGTCTCCTCCGACACACTGACCCACCTCAAAACCTTCAGAACCACATTCACTGAACCTCTGTATGCTGGGTTTGGGTTCTGGTCAGATGAATCCTCAGTGTCTCTGTGTTCTCTGTAAGAGGAGACCACTTCCTGTCCTGTTCTAATGTCCCTTGTCTCGGGGGACATAACATAAGTGTAGCAAGAGATATCTTCCAGTCGTGTGGTTAAAATGTTGGTAGTGACGCGGCTACACTTTGGTTACACGGAGAAGCAGCATTTAGTTATAATGATCCGTATATCTGCAACAGCTCCCAGTAATCAAGTGTCTCACTCTTTTTAATAAATGTTTTTTCAATGTATTCAAATGTGTTTTTTAAATGTTTCTTTTGCTCTTTGTCGTAAGTATTTTAATGTTTTTGTAAAGCCTTTTGAATTGCCTTGTTGATATGTGCTGTATAGATAAACTTTATTTTACTGGCAGAAATGTTTCTTGTCTTTCTAAAATGGTGAAATGATCTCGGGGCTGAACTCTGTGTGTACAAACTGCTGTGACATATATGCAGTTTAATAAAGCTTTCTTTAGAGCAGCATCTAATAGCTCCTAATACTCTCTGTAATAAAGTTTCGTTATTGAGTTCAATAAAGGTTTGAAGACAAAAAAATGATGATCTCATGACTCAAGACATTTCTTTTGCACCCAACATGTTTTCTAAAGTATAGTTGTAAATGGTTACAAAGGTCTTCCCTAACGTAGAAACTGTAAGAAGTGCTTGATTGCTCACTGAGATGCAGGGCAGTTAGAGTAAATGAACTGCATGGTAAATGGATATATAAAGATCTTTTCCAGTGTTTGCCAACCAGCTTGACTAGATAGCAGTAAATTGAGAAGGCCCATTCTCTCTAGAGAGTATTCCCCTCAAAGCCACAGATCTTAGGGAGAATGTATCAATGTGATTGGTGCCAGGCCTACGCATCGAAGTAGTCTCACAACATAGTATACTCCCCTCAAAGCTGTAATGCAGGAACACGTTAATTGAGGCCTACCCTGAACAGCACAGCTCTTTAGGGCTGGTCCCAGGCCTACACATAGCATTCTCACTAGATAGTATATTCCCCTCAAAGCCACAGTGCTTGAGTCATTGTGTCACATTTCTGACTTCTGTTATGATGTTTGGTCAAAGTGCCTTTATAAAACGGAGGGGAACTTTGATGAGCCTCTTAGGCTTTGTGCTCTCCTTGCAAATTCTGCCATTATTTATATTTTTAACCAAATCGAATGTAGTGGAATTTCGCAGATGTATAAAATAGTGTAAAAAAACCAAAAGAGTGAAGAACAGTAAATGTGTTTTTAAAAACTAAATTTTTTATTTTCTCAGTGTCCCTGCTGACCTGTCGTGGTCGTCAACAAATGAAAAACACAATCCGGTGAAACGATTTTATTTAAAAACTGAAGCTGCTCTGAGAGATGGAGGTGATCTGTTTAACAGAGAAGAAACTACAAAAAGGCTCTTATGGACAGAGTTAAAACAAATCTGCAGTCAGCTGATGTTTTAGGACCCAGCGGCCTTCTGGGAAATGGAGTCCACTCAGAGCTCAGTCGTCTCCTCCGCACAGATTCAGCAGAGCCTTCTGGTAGTCTCCTTTAGTGTGCTCCTGAAACACACAACAATTATATTAATACTTTAGGACTCAAGCCTCTGCAGACCCTTTACATGCACAGAAACCTTTATAACACACTGCAGGAAAGGGAAATCCCAGAATAGGCCCCCTTTAAAAATGTTTTGATGTTTGATGAATAACTTTCCCCAACATACTTTTGGACAATATCACATCCAGTCAGTGCTTTGTGTCATGGCATTAAACACAGCATGCACAGTATCTTTTGATTCAATTCTTTTTCTAATTACAGAACACATAGACCCATACTGGAGGTGGTTAAACAACACACACACACACACACACACACACACACACACACACACACACACACACACACACACACACACACACACACAGAGATACTCACAGCGATGGTCTGGTACAGAGTTCTCTTGTGCGTCTTCTTGAACTCTGAGCGGATTTTCATCAGGTCGACTTCACAGCGAGA
>NW_011367504.1:0-961 GCF_000735185.1 Notothenia coriiceps | reverse complement strand
CACACACACACACACACACACACACACACACAATTGGTTACTTTAGAAATACATGAAAAAATATGTGCATTTAAAGTTAACACATTGTTAGCATATTAGCACCAGAAATATACTTAAAGTATCAAAAGTGAACAAACTAATTCTGAAGAATAATATGCATCATATTATTTTAATGTGGGTGTTACAAAAATATACATATATAATATAAAATAGCATTATATTAAATAAAAGAAAGCCACCTACAACAATAACCCTAGTGTAATGTTAGTGTTGGCTGTTCCTGTTTTAGCATTTGTTTTTGTTTTCCTTGATTTTTGTTGTTTAATTGTATATTATTTACTCCATTAAGTTTTCACTTTAGTAAAAATAGGATGTATTTCATGAACTGTTCTAGACTGCATTCAGAAATCACCTGCAACAAAAATAAATCTTCAAAACAAAAACGAGAGAAGGAATATAAATAAGAGTAGAGATGATGAAAGGAGCAATTACACTTTGTGCACCAACACTACAGTATTTTCTGTGAGATGTAGTGAAGTAGAAATATCAGGAAGCAGAACATTAAACATTTGTAGTAGCAGTGATCAAGGTAAACCTGATCTGTACCTTCATGGCTTCATTGAGTCTGTTGGCGAAGTACAGCTGTCTGTTCTCAAAGCACTCCACTGTGAGAGGACAAATTCATATATTAAATATAATATCATTACATCCTATGCAACAGTGTTTGATTTTGAAAAGCTATAAACATTTACAAAGATGTTCATTTTAAAATCAGTATCCCCTTCCTCCCACACCGCCCTCACATGCACATACTGTGAATATCATAATAAAACTTTTACCCAGAGTGAGGAAGGATTTCTCCAGGTCTCCCTTCACCTCCTTCCTGATGCTCTCCTTCATGTCGTAGGGACTGTAGCTCTTATAGCGCTCAAACACTACACACACACACACACACACACAC
>NW_011367503.1:0-3569 GCF_000735185.1 Notothenia coriiceps | reverse complement strand
AAGCTCTATGGAGATGAGGAATTCATTTTCCAGCATGATCTGGCACCTGCCCACAGTGCCAAAACCACCAGTAACTGGTGTACTGACCATGGCATTACTGTCCTCGATTGGCCTGCAAATTCCCCTGACCTGAACCCCATAGAGAATATGTGGGGTATTGTGAAGAAGAAGCTGAAAGACACCAGACCCAACAATTCTAATGAGCTAAAGGCCGCTATTGAAGCATCCTGGGCATCCATAACACCTCAGCAATGCCACAGGCTGATTGCCTCCATGCCACGCCGCATTGATGCAGTAATCCGTGCAAAAGGATTCCCAACCAAGTACTGAGTGCATTAATGGACATTTTCAAATGTTTGATTGTGTTTTGCTGTTATAAATCTTTTTTTTTTACTTGGTCTGAGGAACTATTCTAATTTTTTGAGATAGGATTTTTGAGTTTTCTTAAGCTGTATGCCATAATCAGCAATATTAAAATAATAAAAGGCTTGCAATATTTCAGTTGATTTGTAATGAATCCAGAATGTATGACATTTTTGTTTTTTTTAATTGCATTACAGAAAATAAAGAACTTTATCACAATATTCTAATTTTCTGAGACAGTCCTGTATATATGTATACATTTCAATAATAATTAGCATCAAATATTCAGATATTGGAACAGAAAATGCCAAAAACGTAATAGTCATGACTTGAGGTTACATTCGTTTTTGGTGGGAGTCCAATATAATCCCATTCAACTGGTTGCATTGAGTTCATGTAGTAATGTAAGAAAACACAAAGTCATCCAGTCGCTGATAGCACAATAAGCTGTCATGGTTGATTCAAACAGTCCTGGGTGAGGGGGTGAGGGTCATTGTGAGAACTGACAGCAGGACCCTTTAGAACTAAAACATGACAGATGTTGTTTGTTTGAAATCAGAGATTTATTGTTATATCATCTATATTTATATATATATATAAATGACAAACAAAATACGTCACCTTGGATTGTTAACCACTTTATACACCCCAAGTTCAACCACTGGGTGAAAGTCATTCAGCAGAGGTCAGTATGATTTCTCCCTGTTTTCACAAATATTGCATCCAGTTAGCCAGCTGTAGGAACTCTGCAACATTATGAACCTTTCCAAAATCAGTTTTGATCACTATGAATGTTTTACAGAAGATGGATAACAAATGGATAACAGGACGTCTCTGTATGGAGCTCCATTACCATGTCCTCTAATAAATGCAAATACATTTAACAAAACCTACTACAAGTTAAACAGCTGTTGGTATTCTCCTTTTCACTGAGTGTTGTATTTTAGTTCACATTATATAGATTTGACACAAGAAAACTTTTCAAAGTAAAAGTCCTAGAAATTCCACTTACCCTTCGAAATACGTAATTGTTGTCATCTATCTTATGATAATTATGTGAAGCCAAATAAATGAAGAGTGATTAACATAACAAGATAAGTTTTGGTAGTTAGAAACAAGTAAAGTAAAGAACAGAGTAGTGAGTGCTTCCTGGTTCTCTGTTCTGTAAATTGGATTAAAGAGTTCAAAAGTGCTAATGCTAGCTGGACTCCATGCTAGGTCTAAACGCTGTTAACCAGACCTCCTGTAGAGTCAATGCTGTTTGCACGAATATGCTCAGAAAATGTTCTATGCTCTTAAAAAAATAGAGAACCTCCTCTACGGTGTTGTATATTTCAGAGCTGGATTTGTCTTGCTGATGCCTCACAGTCAGTCAGTGAAGCTCCATACAGACGTGACAGAGAATGGGACAGGAGAGATCGTTACACAGCTTCAAAACGAGTAACAAGAAAAACAGAGTCCATTCAAAGCACAATGATCCTGTCAGACTGTCTGTAATGAGCTCCTCAAGGCAGAAGTCCAAACGAGGAGAGAGGAGAGGGATCAGCTCAAGGGTTTACATGGAATGTCCTTAAGGAGAAAGTCCAAAATGAGTGAAGGGTGCCGATTCCTCTTACGTGATGTCCTTCTGTCGGGGTGGCCTGTGAATGTTCCGGACCACACACTTTACCATCCACTCTATGCCTTCGTTCACTCCATCCCTGCATCAAAGAAAAGACAGCGTTAAGTAAGGCAAAAATGCAATTTTTTTGAACACATAAGAGAAATATTTAGGAAAAAAATGGCTTTTATTTAAAGAAAATTAACTTATTATCTTCCCTCTCCCATTGCAAAAAAGGGCAAACTGCATTCAGCTACAATAATGTGCGCCGTGTTGTGCCGTGTACAATATCTTTCATGAGACGGACCTTGATGTCGGTTGCTAGTTGCAAATAATGTGCCGTTAATAATAATGGGTTTGATTTGTAACGCGCTTCATATTTGAGATCAAATCCCAAAGTGCTACAAGCAGTGAGCATGGAACAATATAAAACAGTAGACAACACGGTAGAATGAATAGTAAAAAAACAGTACAAAAGGGTAGTAACAAATAAAAAAGTCTCTATTGAAGAGATGGGTTTTGAGGCCTGTGGTGCTCTCATATGGTCGGGGAGAGCGTTAAAGGTGATTTTAGCCGCTGTCATACATTTTTTGTAAATTCAACCTTCAGATGACAAATGACAGAGCAGTCTTACCCTGTCAGGGCAGTGCACGGCTGGACCAAACAATCTCTCTTTCCAATCTTCGGGGCACAGTCGCTGAAGGTTGTTTTAATGTCCGGCACAGACAAACAGTCCTGAGAACAGAGCAAAAGCAACAGCAAAGAAATACTTTTCATTTCTATTTTACTAAGGGGAAAGCAGGCCCTCTTGACATTTCCAATTGCTTGTACAGTCTTACCAACAGTTAAACAACTATAGATTATTTATTTTCCATGACATAAAACAGCAAGAAGCAACAAATGATTATATATTTGAAAAGCTGGAAGCAGAATTCTATTAAAAATAAAACAGCTTATTGTGGATGAATGGCCTAAACTAGGGCTGCACGATTTGGGGAAATAATCTAATTGCGATTTATCTGACAGATATTGCGATTGGATTTGCGATATTTGTTTTTAAGCGACCCAACGGAAGTTTATTGTAACATGCGGCCATATCTCCGGGTAGGAAGGTCGCATCAACGTGCTCCCGTTTCTAGCACCCCCGCAGCCCGAGCTACGAGTGAAAGGACTAAACTTACATGAAACTTCCGTTTGGTTGCTTTAAAGTCAAGCTTCAAGTCCTTATCTTACATTAAAAACTGTTTTTGGCAGTTGATTTCTGGGGGGTGTATGCAACAGATAGTCAATGTATGTTTCTTTATTTCATACTGAATAATATGTAAAAAAAGGAAAAATATTAGGTCCAATAAAAAAAACTTTGCTTCTGGAAGCAGGCCATTTCGTGACGTCACGTGTGGTTCCCGGCTGCCGCTGTCTGGATCCCTGCTGCCGTCCGGATCGACAGCCAATGCGCGCAGCCAGCGAGAGTTCACAACGAAAAATGGCGTCAAATATTGTTGATGTTTACGCATCAGAAAAAGCTAATAGCGCGGGTATTTGGCACAATTTGACAGAACAATTATTTGGTGTGGACGATGATAAACACTGATACACAAAGTTGACA
>NW_011367502.1:0-728 GCF_000735185.1 Notothenia coriiceps | reverse complement strand
ATACCGGTGTAGGTACCATATCTGCTCGGGGTACCATAGTTGTGTCCCAATTCAGAGGTTGGGTCCTCCTGAGGACCCAGCCTCCTGAGGACCCAGCCTCGCAATGAGATGGTCTACGGAGCATGTCCTTGTACGTCACCGGCACGTTACCCCTACTATTTTGCCCGCCCCCGTCACCTAGCAACCAGCTGCAGTCACAAGTGCCGGTAATAATTTCTGACACTAGGCAAAATATTTTCAAACTGTTTTCAAAACTGTTTTCAAAACTGTTCAATATGGAGTCAGGTCTAGCTGTACTTATTTTGGTGTTATATATGTTAGAATATGACATAGATATATGTATATTGTATATGACTTATATTATTACTGTGCACCACATTGTCTATGTAAGTAGCTGCGACTACTAACTGTGTTCATTGGTTAGCTGCTGTACCACATGATTGATGATGTCACTACCTAGGGTATAAGACCGTTGGAAGTCACGCCCCTTCTCTGTCTGTCCTCAAGCCTCTTGAGATGTGTGCCTAAAATAAATAACGCCGTGATGAATGGCTAAACTTGAACGACTGAGATTATTCACCTTTCTGCTGCAGGAGACAAAAGGTTTAAGTCTAAATCTGCTAACACATTAGAATCTAATTAGGGAGCATTCATTTCAAGTTTTCTTATCCAGTAAGTTGTAAGACATTTGGTAAATTATTATATATTAATTGTTATCACCTTCTCCT
>NW_011367501.1:0-3164 GCF_000735185.1 Notothenia coriiceps | reverse complement strand
TAGTCCGTCCTTTGTGGGTCTTGGAGGGGCCACAGAGAGGAGATTTCCCCGGTCTCTGTCCTGGATGAGTGAAATAAACAGAGTCTCCATTTCAGGGACACATGCTGGAGGTCTCTCTCCCGAGAGTGGACGTCCATTGCCTGTAAATAGGTCTAACATTAGGTCTGTCACTTTGGCTAACCGCACCACTGTCGGTCGTCTCCCGAGAGTGGACGTCCATTGCCTGTAAATAGGTTTAACATTAAGTCTGTCACTTTGGCTAACCGCACCACTGTCGGTCGTCTCCCGAGAGTGGACATCCATTGCCCCTAAATAGGGTTAGGGTAACCCTAACCCCAACATGTCACCCATTGATCATGTTTGGGATGCTCTGGATCGGCGTATACGACAGCGTGTTCCAGTTCCTGCCAATATCCAGCAACTTCGCACAGCCATTAAAGAGGAGTGGACCAACATTCCACAGGCCACAATCAACAGCCTGATCAACTCTATGCGAAGGAGATGTGTTGCACTGCGTGAGGCAAATGGTGGTCACACCAGATACTGACTGGTTTTCGGACCCCCCCAATAAAGCAAAACTGCACGTTTCAGAGTAGCCTTTAATTGTGACCAGTCTAAGGCACACCTGTGCAATAATCATGCTCATTGTGTTTGTTGCCTCTCCCATCAATGTGAGGTGTTGGTAACATGCATGGCACAGATCCAATTCTGTATAGCAGCAAACCTGGCAGAGAAATCGGGTTATTTACTCTCTATAATTTACATCAGGGACTTGCATGCCAACCATGATTGCATGCTAAACACCGATAAATAAATAAAGATGTCAGCAAACAAATACAATACACGCCCAGCCAGACTGACAGCACAGTCATGGCGGAAGGTCTATGGGGATATAAATGAAAGGCATGCTGTGTGTCTCATATAATATTCTATTGACAGCTGTCAGAACAATCATCTGACCCGATTTCGGCTTTATTAGATACATTTTTGAGCAACCAGATGAAAGTCTATTTCTAAGTGCTTTGTAGAAATGTAATTTCATTGACATTTGCAAAGCAATATACGAAACAACAGATCAACATCAAGATGGTGGTGTGGCAATTGTAATGAGTGGACTTTACTTTTGAAAGAGTGCTTGATTGGCGTACCAGGCATTGTATTTTGACAAGTCAGTCAACTAAGCTTCCTACCACATACTGGCATTTCCATTTATAGAGTATTTTCCCTGTCACTTAAACTATGACGTCTATGGTACAACATTTTGAAGTTTTAACTGGAAGAAATGTTACAGTTCATATATTTGCACCTATGTGGCTTAATTTGAGACCACAGTTAGGAATATTAGCTTTGTAATTCCTCTTTTTATTATTAGCTGTCATCACACCTACTGTGTTACACAGTTTACTTTGAGCCATCTGGGACCTGAGTCTACAAAAACAGAGAGGGGTTTTATAGCATAGTGCAGGGGTCTCCACACTTTTGTTGCTTGTGAGGTACCACTGCCTGAACCCTTATGGCACGGCACAATTAAATACATTTGTTCACTATACCTTACTCTGATGACTTGCGAAGGAAGTAAACGTTCGGTCAGAGCAGCTTTCCAACTTTCTTTTTAGCTCAATCTCTGTTGTTTACCTAAACAATGTGAACATGTACAAAATACATTACAAAGTTAATATTCCCAAAATACAATACAATCAATATATTCAAACTTTTCCAACAAAGCAGTTTCATTATCGTATTGATATAATAGTTATTTCCTGGTGTTAAATCATGCTCCACCTGTCTTTGTGGAGATGTGTGCTCTGTCTCTGCGCAGCAAGAAATCGCTATATATAGCTATATATAGCTATATGCCATACATTTTTGCATACATTCACAGTAAATATTTATTCAGTATGATAGCTGTCTAACAGACAGTTAAATTCATTTCTGACAATGTACTTAACCCCAAATAACAGAACCCAATAAAAAGAGTTGTTAAATAATAGGGAAGTCACGTTGTAATAACAATAACTCATCTCTCTCGAGTTTTCTTTTTGAGCTTTGCCAAAAGCCACTGTGTCAAGTGTCCTACTTGGGTTGGATCCCAATCCCCACAATGCTTTGCGCACGGACCAATTTCAAAAACCCTTGCGGAGAATGGCTGAACCGAAGCAGGACTGCACACATTAAAATGTAAGTATGTAGTGGCGTAGAACATGTGTTGGTAAATATGTTACTTTGTTGCATTTGTTATCACCAAAAACGTGTTCCGTGAAAGTAAAGCAAGTTCATAATTAGATAGACATCGTGAGCAGTGACGTGCGGTGAGGTTCATGGTTGGTGAGGCACTGACTCTTTCAGAGTCAGATTTACAAATATTATATTTTTACCTTAATCAAAATATTCGGTTATTTTCAAAAGCTTTTTTAGTCTCATGCTTCGATTCATTTTAAACAGACCGTTCAACAAAAGGATACCCAAAATCTAAATATTGAATTGTTCTTTCTTAAGATCGTAAGATCCCATTTTCATTACAATTGTGGTCTTACCTTGACTTGAAGATTAAATCCATGCTCTCCTTCTGGACAACAATCTCTATTACCGTAATTTTCGGACTATAAGGCGCACCTGAATATAAGCCGCAGCAGCTAAATTGAATGATGTGTACATATATAAGCCGCACTGGACTATAAGCCGCAGGTGTTTTAATGTTTAATTACCATATGTAAGGGTTCGTGCACAGAGGGGATTGTCGGGAAAGAGATGGCTGTTTGAGGAAGCTCCCATTTATTAACATTTCAACAAACAAGTTGCATATTTGCATAACGTATTCAAGTGTTACCATTTAGTTCAATAGTAGCTACAGAACATGTACTGTGCTGTGTAAACTGTACTGTATCACATAGCGTTTCAGACACACAAACTTTTCAACTTTCAAACTTAAACGGTGCGCTCCCAGCGCACGTACCGGCAGTGATCTACAGCAGTGGTTTTCAACCAGTGGTACGGGGACAAACTGTCTCGCTCTCGTAATGTCTGTCTGTCTTGCTCTCGTTCTGTCTCTCGTACCACTCTCGGTTCCACTTTTACTTTTGCGCGCTACCTGTCTCACTCTTTTCCGGCCTCCAGCTTTTCCTGCTGGAACCCGCCGCTTAAAGGTGGGGGTCCGCGGACCGGCC
>NW_011367500.1:0-2767 GCF_000735185.1 Notothenia coriiceps | reverse complement strand
GAGAGCGTTTCACATGTGTGTATGAGAGCGTTTCACATGTGTGTGTGAGAGCGTTTCACATGTGTGTTTCAGAGCGTTTCATGTATGTGTGAGAGCGTTTCACATGTGTGTGAGAGCGTTTCATATGTGTATATGAGAGCATTTCATATGTGTGTGTGAGATTGTTTCACATGTAAATGTGAATAACTTTGGATTTCATGTGTGTGTGAGTGCGTTTCATATGTGTGTGTGAACGATATTTCTGAATAATGTCCTGTACGGCCCCTCATAGTATACACTGGCTCCTGATCCCTGCACTTGCCTTTACACATATCTTCTTACAATGTCTACGAGATCCTTTATCCCGTTTTGAAATGGTGCTGGCTCGTTATGAACGGCACGCTCAAAGAGTTCAGCAATGTCCGCATAGTTCCTTGCAAATTCTTGTTCATGCTGTCTGGTGCTCCACAGTGGCAAATGGGTTTCTCCCAAACAGCGACACTCGTGTCAGAGAGGACCCCACTTCCTGATGATAGCAGTCTGCAGCATCTGTAGCTTCAGGCCAAATATCTGCTGGCAGTCTCTTAGGACATCCACCATGAGCAAGTTGATTTGGGATACCCTTACCTTAAAAAAAAAAAAAAGCACAAATAAGTGGCCATTGTTAGTGTAATGTTACATATCATGCCTATCAATGAACCCCACGCAGCGTGTAATCATGGCCTGCCCTTACAAAAAACGTTACTTGTGCTATTAGTACACTTCTTACAAACTTTAAAAAGTATGTTTTTCATTTTACTGTTTATGTACTTACCAGAGATATATGTTTCATGCAATGAGAGCAATCTATAAACTAGATAGTAGATATGTCTTTACTCAGACAATTATTGAAATATTGGAATATATACATGCCACATTTAAACATTTCCATCAACCTAGTGTAAAAAAGGGGATACAGAGAGAAACAAATGTAGGATATAAGTAAAACTTGTAAAAATGCATAAAGAAGGTCATTTGTTATGGGGCTTAAGTAACATTCTGAAAACTGCTATAAAAACCTTGGATTCTGTGTGCATTCCAGGACTGCACCATCCGGTCAAGTCCAATTTTGGCTACCTGACAGGTAAGAGTGGACACACAATATCGTGTGATGTTGTCTTCGAGGTTTAGTTCCTCCTGGTCAACAAGGTGGTTGAGTGCGCCTTTCAGAGGGTAGTTTACCCTGTTGTTTACCTCTGGCCACATCCTTTCTATAATATGATTCTGTTATTTCAAGTAAACAAAAATGAGAAGGGTCAAATGTAGAGAGCACATTGTAATTTCCCATTGTTAATTTCCCAATTAATTTCCCAATTTCTGGCTTTTTATTTTGTCCATTTCCTGTTGTATCCAGTTCAAAACTACTGTGCATCTCTCCTATGTCATAGGAAAAAGCTAGCAGTCCCCTAGAGAAGTTTAGTGAACGCCATGGCTCTATGACAGCTTTATCAGCTAGCAGTTGGGAGAATAATTGAATGAGATCAGAGATCAGAAATCAGAAATCTTTTATTTGCCACGCAACAGGGTAATGTACATGATTACAACAGCAGATAATGAGAGGAATAAAAGACACAAATGGATATGTATGAACACGTTGATTGTAATTCAGATAAAAAACCAACACACCTGTGTTGACTTTGTTTGCATGTATGGCTGTCTGTCTGTGTTATTCCGGTAGTCTGCCAATTTATCCTGCATGAAAAGAGTCAAGTAGAATTATTTTACATGGTCTACTCGGATTTGGTCCCACATTCCATATCGTAGGACAGCACTCCTGCAAAACAGCAATACAAAAGTCTTATGACATGTAACAGAATTTCATGTTTGTTGTTACAACCTAAGCATTGCTAAAGCAATTTTTTTACACAGTTAAAATGTTGATCTCATCAATGAATCACCAAGTAACGTACATAATACAGTGGTTACCTGTCAGCAGTTTAAGAAGTATTCAATTTATTAAAAAAATCCCAAATAAAACTGTTTAAATAAAGCTACATTTAGCCATTGAGTTTTATTTCACTAAACGTTTACTAAATTATTTAATGTCTGCTGTTTGCAACCTTTTTATTAGGTTATTACTATATTATTATAACAGAAACAGGACACTGAAACTTACTGGTAAACCTCTTGATATATGGTCAGGTTGTTTTTCACTGGCATGGTGGAGTGGTTTACAATGTTGCTGGAGAATCCGTCAACGGAAAGGACGTGGGTCACCCCATACGTCACCAGTTTCTCGTTTTGGTCAATTAGCAATTTGTGACCCATGTACTCTGCACTGTATGGGACTTGATTTAAATTCCTTAATCTCTGAGGAATTAAAAACAATGTTATTGTTCTCACAATATGTTCACAGCAATGTACAATACAGGAACATCTAGATGTTTTTTAATAATACCTACACGATACCAATCTGCATGGTATGGCTGGTTAGTTTGTCTGAGGACACGACCAACACGCCCCTCTGATGCTGGATTCCTTTTGAGGCCAGGTAACCACTCATCATTTTTCTTCCATATGTTGGTCCAGTCTGAATTTGTAAACACAAAACAAAAACTAAATAGGACCACGGTACATTTTAACCGTTTGTTTTTTTGTTCTAATTGAAACCAAAAAAAAACAGAATAGTTATCTCATTATTATTTACACAATTATGTCCAAAGTTATTAGTGAGTATTTCTGTCACATCATTGTTAAGCCTCAACTCAGCTCCTACGTCTCAAAGAAAACCCATAATTCAGGGCTCGTT
>NW_011367499.1:0-2108 GCF_000735185.1 Notothenia coriiceps | reverse complement strand
ATATAGATGGATAGATAGATAGATAGATAGATAGATAGATAGATAGATAGATAGATAGGGTAGATAGATGGAGATAGATAGATAGATAGATAGATAGATAGATAGATAGATAGATAGATAGATAGATAGATAGATAGATAGATAGATAGATGGATAGATAGATAGATAGATAGATAGATAGATAGATAGATAGATAGATAGATAGATAGATAGATAGATAGATAGATAGATAGATAGATAGATAGATAGATAGATAGATAGATAGATAGATAGATAGATGGATATATAGATGGATAGATAGATGGATAGATAGATAGAGAGATAGATAGAGAGAGAGAGAGAGAGAGAGAGAGAGAGAGAGAGAGAGAGAGAGAGAGAGAGAGAGATAGATATATAGATAATTTATTAATCCCAATTTGGGAAATTATTTTGTTACAGAAGAAGCATCAGTGTGTTCAGACGTAAAAGTAAAAATACAAAATAGTGACATCATTATTACACTGGCGCTCCTATTGCTCCAACACATTGTACGTGATAAGGGGCGGGACATCTCTAAGCGGTTGCCCAATCACAACAGAGCCAGAGTTTCACAACAGAGTTTTTGTTTTGTTTGTCTACCCTCCCTCCCAAATGTAAAGCGTCTTTGGGTTCAAAAAAAGCGCTATAGAAATAAAATGTATTATTATTATTATTATAGAGCTGGCCAGCTAACCAATCAGAGCACACTGGGCTCTGGTTTCAGACAGAGGGTGAAAAGAGGCAGGATGAGAAAAATAAAGAGCTTTTTGAACATTAAAGCATGGAGACATGTCACAGTAGAGACACTACAGATTAGATAGAAACAATAATGAATATCTCATCTCATGTTTTGCTGCCACAGCAGGTGAAATGATGGGAATCGGGGCTACATTAGAAACTCTCTCCGATGAAGACCACCCATGTATTCAAACTATTGGTATACTCATGGCATTACTGACGTGAGGAAGGCTCCGTTATACAAGGACGAGATTAAGCTGCATGATTCTCGGTAATTAAAGGTGTAATTGGATTTTTAATTGGATTTCTCTGTTCCCTCTCTATAGCTTCACTTCACCGCCTGAAATGCCAAAAACCATACACTCCCTGTAGCATCTGTGAATTAGCATGTCATTCTCTGACAGATTAAAAACAAGATGCCATCAACACAACAAGCCTCAGATCAATGGTGCCAACGCTGAATCCCACAAATAAGAGGTTTTCATGGCCTTACAAGTACACAGACCCACCTGGAGGACAAGGGGGGGGACACACCAGGCTGCACCATGAAGGAGGCTGAAGGGAAAGCATGCTTTGAAGGACATTGATACAGCCCTGAGGATGCAGAGTTGATAACTGAGAAGGTTTCTGTCAGGCTCAGATAACAGATCACATGTGAGTCTCTGGCCGGACAGCCCGAGGTGTCACTGTTGGTACGAGAGGCAACGAGAAGAAGATCAGAATGAAGAGCGACAGCAACAGTTCAGCAGAAATACAAATATGTACGCTTGCTGTCGGGGGAAGTAAGTCCAAACACAAGAGGCTGAACATCCACAAACCAGTAAGTAGCAGGGAGAAGGAGCCGGCGGATTCAAGGTGGCAAAAAAACAGATGCTAAAACACATGAGCAACAAGGACACTATGACTAAGAAACTGAAATACATTTAAAAGGGATTGTTAAATATCTGCAGGCTGAAGAGGAAAGTTGGTACTTAAGCAGGAATCTGTTTTTTATTGAACTAAGCAGGGCGGCAAATTGAGGAAATAGAGCATTTTAAAGTGGACCTATCATGCTATATTGGAAACATATAGGGCCATACCTATACAAAACATGTGGGTGAAGTTTTTTGCTTCAAATACCAAACAGATCACCCATTGTAGCCAAGCCTCATACTGCTCATACCCCTCTTATGCAGCCCTGTTAGAGAAACGCGGATTTTGGGTCCTTAGCTTGAAAAAAAAAAAAGAGGAGGCGGAGCTAAAGCCTGATCAGAATTCTACCGGAGATAAAGTTAAATTCTGCTGTGATAAAACGCCATCCTGTTCTAAACCACATCAAGGATTATTTCTGAAACAGTATGGAGCTCAAATGC
>NW_011367498.1:0-2358 GCF_000735185.1 Notothenia coriiceps | reverse complement strand
CCAACAGTATATAACAAATTACAGCCTAATAATGACAGCTTAACCTTCTCTACATCGCCTCGTTCACACAATAAATCAACAATACAACTACAGATTATATAAGCATTTTAAATGCTCTCAGGTTTTCCACCAGGCCCAAGTTTAACTCTCTGAGGTCTGAGCCTTTTTTTCACACGTTAGGCTCGCCTGGGCTTTTTTTGTAAAAATGCTATTAAAACATGAACCTTGGTGACCATCGGGCTGGCCTGCATGGTCTGCCCCAACAGCAGCCTCTAATCATCAACAGACTTCATGCAATGCTTCATTGGATGCATATATCAGATAATAATCTCTATCTCACTCCTAACACATCTAAATCTACTTCCAGCATGGATAAATGTTCATGAAATACGTCCATTGTTTGTTTAATACGCTTCTTGAAATCCAAGAAAACACATAGTTTTTCTAGAACAGATTACAAATCGCCAGAAAATGTTACAAACAAGTGGCAACACGTGTGACGAAGGTGTTGCGCTGGGCTATATCATGCAATTCAAATTGAAACGTAAGCTCCCGCCATTGCGGAGATATTCCCGCGAGATTGCAGAGAATTTAAATTTATTTATTTATTTAAAATGTGAAATGTTACCCATATACTCATGGACCACTAGGGGGCGCTCACGGAACACCAGTGGTCCGCAGACCACACTTAGTGTAGTGTAACCTCAGTAGGTGAGTTTGTTTAGCAGTGTATCCTCAGTAGGTGAGTTTGTTTAGTAGTGTAACCTCTGTGGGTCCGTTTGTTTCAGGCCTCAGGGCAGCTCGGTGGCTCAGGTGGAGACAGTGCTGCAGCAGCTGGAGGAGGCTCATGTGCAGCTGGAGGAGCTCTTCCACCAGAGGAAGTTGCGCCTCGACGTCTTCCTGCAGCTGCGCATCCTGCAGCAGTGCACCCTGGAGGTATCCTCTAACACCTGCTCATAGCTAACACCTTAACCCCGCCCCTCCGGTGTCTAACTCTCCTCTCCTCCCCCCCCCCATGTGTCTCCCAGGTGACGGGGGAGATGGATGCCTGGAAACAGGACCTGCAGAAACAGGCGCAGGATTTCTCAGCTGAGAAGCTAGCGGCGCCGCGGCTAGCAGACGGTAACCCTGACAAGCTAGCTCTGAACCGCATGGTGGAGGCTAACCCAGAGGTGCTGACGCTAGCTCAGCAGCGCATACACAGGTAACCATGGTGACGTCATCATGACTCCTCCTTTTCCTCCTTTTCCTCTTCCTCCTCCTCCTGCTCTTCCTCTTCTTCCTCCTCCTCCTCTTCCTCCTCCTCCTCCTCCTCTTCCTCCTCCTCCTCACATTGTGTTTCTCTTCAGGCACATGGAGAGACGCCTGGCGATGAACAACATGATCTATGAGGTCATCCAGCAGAGTCACGACCTGCAGCAGTACATCAGCGAGGTGCAGGCCTCAGGTAATACTCCACAAATACTCCCTGTAATACTCACAGTACCTCCACAAGTACTACCTGTAATACTCACAGTACCTCCACAAGTACTACCTGTAATACTCACAGTACCTCCACAAGTACTACCTGTGATACTCACAGTACCTCCACAAGTACTACCTGTGATACTCACAGTACCTCCACAAATACTACCTGTGATACTCACAGTACCTCCACAAGTACTACCTGTGATACTCACAGTACCTCCACAAGTACTACCTGTGATACTCACAGTACCTCCACAAGTACTACCTGTGATACTCACAGTACCTCCACAAGTACTACCTGTAATACTCACAGTACCTCCACAAGTACTACCTGTGATACTCACAGTACCTCCACAAGTACTACCTGTGATACTCACAGTACCTCCACAAATACTCCCTGTGATACTCACAGTACCTCCACAAATACTCCCTGTGATACTCACAGTACCTCCACAAGTACTACCTGTGATACTCACAGTACCTCCACAAGTACTACCTGTAATACTCACAGTACCTCCACAAGTACTACCTGTGATACTCACAGTACCTCCACAAGTACTACCTGTGATACTCACAGTACCTCCACAAGTACTACCTGTAATACTCACAGTACCTCCACAAGTACTACCTGTAATACTCACAGTACCTCCACAAGTACTACCTGTGATACTCACAGTACCTCCACAAATACTACCTTTGATACTCACAGTACCTCCACAAATACTACCTGTGATACTCACAGTACCTCCACAAGTACTACCTGTGATACTCACAGTACCTCCACAAGTACTACCTTTGATACTCACAGTACCTCCACAAATACTACCTGTAATACTCACAGTACCTCCACAAATACTACCTGTGATACTCACAGTACCTCCACAAGTACTA
>NW_011367497.1:0-4793 GCF_000735185.1 Notothenia coriiceps | reverse complement strand
ATTTCCTCGCTCCTCGGTCCTCGGTCTCACCGGAAGTTGATTTGTCTGCGCCATCTTGAGTACCGTCCCATGGCTCTTATTTCTGCCGGAGGACCGAGGATCGAGGAGCGAGGAGCGATAATGGAGGAGCGATAACCGAGGAACCACCAGACCATCCTCCGATGAAATCCTCAGATACTCACCCAGCCCCCTTACTGTGTATCGCTCACTGATTGGACGATGAAGCGCATGCACTGATCTGATGCTTCTTGACATGAGAGCCGTTTCCCAGCGGAGTGAAGAAAATACTTGAAACTCACGAGAGTCACTCCTCAGTTTATACCGTGTTTTTTTTCAATTCATGTAGCCTATCATTTAGTTACAAATATGTGATATATCTGAACAACAAAGTGGTCAAAAATCATTTTATTCATTTATTGGAAACATTTTCATGATCGCTTTTTTCATTTTACATTTTCATTTATTGTCATTTCCATTCAGTCAGTCATTAAGTGCTATTAAAATGTTAATGTGCTACATATCCACAAACAAACAAAGTGTGCAATCCAATGAATGTTAATCTAACTGGGTTTTGATAGATAATATACCTCTTTTTCTTCTCTCAATTATTTTATTTCTATTGTGCACTCAATCAATATTAATCAAACTATTGTTCGTTTATACATTTTAAGAATGGCGTTTACCTTTTTTGAGAATGAGTTCTTATTTTATTTTATTTATTTGGGTCTACAACAGATGATACAAATGTTTGTGTCAGAAAATGTGTGGCAGGGGTGTGTGTGAAAACAACGGGGACAGAGCTGCTGTCAGACGATCAGCTGTGCGGTGTCATCACAAACAGACGTCGCTTCACGTGACGCTCCGGAGGAAAGGACGTCCCATTGCTCTTAAAACTAATTTCCCTGCTTCTCGTGGTTTCCTTGCGTCCCTCCATGCTTCCCTGGTGGGAGGGACTAGACGCAGGGAAACAACGCAAGTGAGGGAAGCAAGGATTTAATTTAACCGACCTGAGACGGGGCCAAAGTCTTTCTGGGCCCAGTGACATCACGGACTGATATGGAAATTGTAGTACCGCCGTTTGGACACAACGAATATTTTCATCAGAGTCCGGCGCACATGGGGGCTTGGTCTGGCCGTGCAGTTTCTCGCTAAACAAGTAAAGAGAAGGAGGAAGTTGAAATCGAAAGTGAAAGAGAGATGTTTCTATTGGGTCAGAGACGTCACCTGTGTCACGCAGTTGCCCATATTTTGGTGCTTTGACCCCAGAAACAGACAAGGTATTTAAGTTATCAAACAAGCAATCAATGACTTTCCTGTCATAAAGTAAAGTTTACCAAAATCACTTCACACATATTCTAACAATCCCCCTACTGGTTATACTAATTATATTAAGAGATTCCTTTTGAAGTAATAATTGCTTTTGCACAAAATAGGATTTTATTTTCTTACTGATGGGATTTCCATTGTTACAACCTGCCAATTGGTTCTGATGTGCTATATCTATCTATGCATAGGCTACATGTATTCAAGATATTATGTATTTAATCCAAGTCAGCTATAGTAGGACAGTGACCTGTCAAGTTATCTATTTAACATTTGTATAGGTGTATCTCTGTATTAATGTCATTGTCTGATGAGGAGCTTGTCAGTAGAAACATCACTTTGTGGTATTGGTGTCGTAAGATACCATTATCAACGGTAAGTGCCAGATGTACAACTTGTTGCCACATTCATTTATTACACTTAAAATAGACAGTCATAAGAATTGCACATCATACATAAATACATTTATTTTCTATGGGACATATCATATATCATAGCAAAAACAAAACATCAAATATAGTCCAAATATATGATCACCATTTTGAATGTAAGGTGTGTTAAACAGCAGGTAACCATAGAGACTTTTTTAAATGGACAACAATTCCTTTTCTTAGGGCTGTGATATGAAGTGATCAATAATTTCAAGGTATCTTAAAGCTGGGATAAACTGTGCATTTCTTCCTGATTTAGGCAAAATGTCCATTATAATCTTTTAGCAAATCCTTTTAGCTTATTGTAATTCAAATGAAATCTAGTCAGTGACAGTGGACAAACTCAGGTCATTTCAGAGAGAGGCCGTTCCAAATAATTCAGACTTGGTGCACACCCTTTTTTTGAAAGTCTGATTGAGAATGTCCTGCAGAAAGGTTACTTTTCCAGCATTGGCAACAACTGCCACCGTAAAGCATCCTAAAAACAGGAAGATACACATCAAAGAAAGGTCTGTTTGCGGCAGTGGGAGGCTAAACTGTTATTTAAATCTTCTCTCTAACTCTGAAACTTTAGAGGCAAAGGTCAGAGGTCTTGATTTGTGAGATAATTTGGATCACAAGAAGCTGAACGATTATTATTGATTTTTTGCAAATGTTTTCAACAATAAACTGCCTGCCAGATCTTTAACAATAATGGATTGGGTTAAGGCCTCCATCCTGTCAATTTTATTTGTGGATTCCCACTAATAAATGATGTCTATGAAAAATGCTGTTGAGAGAAACATTTACCGTAAAGGGGAGAAGAAAATATGTATTAACCCTGAAATAATATGAATTATTTGTGGTAGTTTGGGTTTGATTTGGATTTGCTCTTCAGGGTCTTGATGTGTCTTCTTGGTCTCCATCTGAAACTGAGCCACCCCCCTGAGATTGCTCCTGAGCTGTTGAATCTAAAGAAATCTATAAATGACACACACACACACACACACACACACACACACACACACACACACACACACACACACACACACACACACACACACAGAGAGAGACACTGTCCTGTACTGCATTCCTTAATGAACCGTACTGTATATACACAAATATACTTGTTAACCAGACAGTGCTGTGGGGTAACCATGGCAACTGACAGAGTCTCTGTGGCAATATTTTAGATCTAAATGTAGGAAGGACATGATACTGCTGTACTGTTTGTTAGTTTGAAAAGTAATTGCTCAATACTGAATTGTTGCTGATCTATTTCATTTACTTTGGGTTCCCACCATATTGAGATACTCTGAT
This sequence comes from Notothenia coriiceps, assembly GCF_000735185.1. Lineage (NCBI taxonomy): Eukaryota > Metazoa > Chordata > Actinopteri > Perciformes > Nototheniidae > Notothenia > Notothenia coriiceps. The sequence goes on along the minus strand of NW_011367497.1, from coordinate 1,740 downwards.
ATATGTGCAAGTTTTAGAATGACAATGAATGCTTGCTTTACCATTGTAACATGTCATACTGCGTATATTGTAAACTTAATGCATATACAGTGGGGCAAAAAAGTATTTAGTCAGCCAGCAATTGTGCAAGTTCTCCCACTTAAAAAGATGAGAGAGGCCTGTAATTTTCATCCTAGGTATACCTCAACTATGAGAGACAAAATGAGAAGAAAAAAAAAAATCCAGAAAATCACATTGTCTGATTTTTAAAGAATTTATTTGCAAATATGGTGGAAAATAAGTATTTGGTCAATAACAAAAGTTATCTCAATACTTTGTTATATACCCTTTGTTGGCAATGACAGAGGTCAAACGTTTTACTGTAAGTCTTCACAAGGTTTTCACTACACTGTTGCTGGTATTTTGGCCCATTCCTCCATGCAGATCTCCTCTAGAGCAGTGATGTTTTGGGGCGTGTCGCTGGGCAACACGGACTTTCAACTCCCTCCAAAGATTTTCTATGGGGTTGAGATCTGGAGACTGGCTAGGCCACTCCAGGACCTTGAAATGCTTCTTACGAAGCCACTCCTTCGTTGCCCGGCGGTGTGTTTGGGATCATTGTCATGCTGAAAGACCCAGCCACGTTTCATCTTCAATGCCCTTGCGATGGAAGGAGGTTAGTCACTCAAAATCTCACGATACATGGCCCCATTCATTCTTCCTTTACACGGATCAGTCGTCCTGGTCCCTTTGCAGAAAAACAGCCCCAAAGCATGATGTCTCCACCCCCATGTTTCACAGTAGGTTGGTGTTCTTTGGATGCAACTCAGCATTCTTTCTCCTCCAAACACGTCTAGTTTGAGTTTTTTACCAAAAAGTTCTATTTGTTTTCATCTGACCATATGAGATTCTCCCAATCCTCTTCTGAATCATCTAAATGCTCTCTAGCAAACTTCAGACGGGCCTGGACATGTACTGGCTTAAGCAGGGGGTACACGTCTGGCACTGCAGGATTTGAGTCCCTGGCGGCGTAGTGTGTTACTGATGGTAGCCTTTGTTACTTTGGTCCCAGCTCTCTGCAGGTCATTGACTAGGTCCCCCCGTGTGGTTCTGGGATTTTTGCTCACCGTTCTTGTGACATTTTGACCCCACGGGGTGAGATCTTGCGTGGAGCCCCAGATCGAGGGAGATTATCAGTGGTCTTGTATGTCTTCCATTTTCTAATAATTGCTCCCACAGTTGATTTCTTCACACCAAGCTGCTTACCTATTGCAGATTCAGTCTTCCCAGCCTGGTGCAGGTCTACAATTTTGTGTCTGGTGTCCTTTGACAGCTCTTTGGTCTTGGCCATAGTGGAGTTTGGAGTGTGACTGTTTGAGGTTGTGGACAGGTGTCTTTTATACTGATAACGAGTTCAAACAGGTGCCATTAATACAGTTAACAAGTGGAGGACAGAGGAGGCTCTTAAAGAAGAAGTTACAGGTCTGTGAGAGCCAGAAATCTTGTTTGTTTGTAGGTGACCAAATACTTATTTTCCACCATAATTTGCAAATAAATTCTTTAAAAATCAGACAATGTGATTTTCTTGATTTTCTTTTTTCTCATTTTGTCTCTCATAGTTGAGGTATACCTAGGATGAAAATTAAAGGCCTCTCATCTTTTTAAGTGGGAGAACTTGCACAATTGGTGGCTGACTAAATACGTTTTTGCCCCACTGTATCTGATCCTCAGGTATGGGAACCAAATGATGTTAAAAAACAT
>NW_011367496.1:0-3011 GCF_000735185.1 Notothenia coriiceps | reverse complement strand
GGCTGTGGTCCTGGATCATAAGTCCTGGATGGATATACTCGTGGATTCATCTTCCTATTATACACACATGCATTTCCAAACATTTGGACTACCTATGTTGCAAATGTATTATCTTTTCAATTTACACACGGCATCTATTGCACGTCTGTCCGTCCTGGGAGAGGGATCCCTCCTCTGTTGCTCTCCCTGAGGTTTCTCCCATTTTTCCCTTTAAACTGTGGGTTTTCTCTGGAAGTTTTTCCTTGTACGATGTGAGGGTCTAAGGACAGAGGGTGTGGTATTGTCATACTGATATTCTGTACAAACTGTGAAGTCCACTGAGACAAATGTAACATTTGTGATATTGGGCTATATAAATAAACATTGATTGATTGATTGACTGCACTACCCAGAATCCTCAGCTATCGCTTGGGACTACAACATCCGCTTTGCTTTACAAACCCCGTGATTAGTCCTCAAGCCCTGTGATTGGATGTTGGAGTGGCAGTGCGCCAAGGTTATGCCGAGCGTCAAACAGCTCTTTGAAATGGAATGTAACCACGGCAGACTATCCAAAACTGGACTTGGACGGGTCCAATGCCGTTATGTGATGACTTCCAAAGAGAACAGCAAGCACACTCGGAATAAAGTATTATTATATTTTCGGATTTCATATCGCATAAACACCGTATCCCAACATGCATTGTGGCTAAAACATCCTATCACCAAGCTTGAACGGTAGCTGAGGATTACGGATAGGTAGATGTTTTAGCCTATCAAAACCTCTGAAAAAAGAAATGTGTCCCTCAGAATCGAAAAAGAAAAACATATGGGAAAAACACAAAAGCCTTGTACACAATTGAAACCAATAAGGATAAACCGATGTTTTTAGTGGATGAGTACTGCAGATATAGCTTTGAAATCATTTGACAGTGAGGGGAATACGGTTTTATTATGAAAACTTCGAAACCGGAAATACTGTTTTCACCCTGTGAGTGTTGACGCTAACTTTACATGGACGCTGCCACATATACAGTTCTCCTGGCGAGACCTCAAATCATCTTCGTAATATCTATCAAACTATAGATCCTTCACATCCACTGGACGTGGATTCTGAAAGTACAATATACACTTCTCGGTAGAAATCTAATCAAAAAGCGTTTTAATTGCCAAACTATCATACATTTTAGGATTTTCCAGAGAGGGTTATTTGTGATTATACGACCCTCTGGAGCATTTGCATTCAACGGGAGCACTAGAGGTCGAAATCTTTCAAACGTGATTATAGGTCGTAATAAGCGCTTGAACAATCGACCTATTTGGTCGTATGAGTTGGAGGACTTGTTGGTTCACATGGATAGGTTCCTAAATACATGTTAAAAAATGTTTAAATAGTAACCCATGTCCATATGTTCCCGGCCTGACTTATTGTCTCGGTCCGGCCCTGCCTGTACCTGTTCACTCTGCCATCGCGTGAAGGGTCTGCTAACAAGCGACCAACAGAAAGGTTAATGTTGTTGCACGTCACAAAGCCACGTCAACCACGTCAATAAAAACAGATTCATTTATCAGATTAAATACTTGTTAAATAGACAATTAGTTTTGAATACATTCTTATTTTTAAGGTATTTACGAGTGCTATATTGTTGTAATTCTAGGTAAAATTGGGTTTGGAGTCAGCACATCTCTTTTTCATGAATATGAATTTCCCCAAAAATCTGATTAACTATCCAAAAAAAAAAATCTGCATCCATTCTATTGCCTTTATCCTCAGATTGAGTGGGAGAAGCACAAAAAGCTTTCAAATCAGATTCTACTTGTCATATTTTAAAGGGCTAAAAGTAAGAGGAAGATATTCAGAGTCAAGTGTTTCACGTTTGAAACATTGACCTTTATATAAAGAGTCCAAAGCACACACACGCAGGAGCCAGAAAGAAATACAATCTCTTTTTTCTCCTAACCCTATCATATCAGCTAATGTGTCTCCTTTCTTTATTTCTTCTTCTCACCGACAGTTAGAAACAGATTACTTTATCGCCAGGAGATCAACAAGAAAAATCTTTTGATTGCTTTTAAGTTAATTTGTCTTTATTGCAGCACACAGGAAAGGGCTGACAGGGGCAGAAAAAGTGGGAGTGGATTATGCCCCTGTGTGCTCCTCCTGCAACGATCCGCCTCACACCCACACTCCAGTTCACTCCTCTCAGTTCACAGGACAGCAGGAGCACCCGGAGAGTTCACAGACACCTCACTAATCACACCGGCAATTAGTGCAAGCGTCATAAAGCACCGTCGCCTATAAAACAGCTATTGGGTTTAGTGTTATCGTCATTATCTATCTGTCCCCGGCTTGCTAATCAGCCCCTGCAATGGGAACAAAGGCAGACAGGTAGATGAATAATGAATTCCTAATCAGAAACAATGGTAGCCTCGCTCCACGCCCCGGGTGTTATGGCTCTCTGCTCCTGTGGAGGTAAACATTTGCAAATCAAAGTTATTTAGTTGATTAGGCTGTCCAAAGGTAATAGACAGAAACAGCAAAGACTCAGAGAGAAGTGTAATAAAAGTTCTGTGTTTTTCCAGTGTCCTTGTGACGTTGCCAAAGTAGAACTTCTGAATTTATAATAACATCTGCATATCATTGCCATTGAATTAAGGAATTGGACTTACAGTTTATGGCATATTTCTTTAAGACGTGACGAAACTGCTTCCTGCTCTGGGTTGGGTTGTGAGGATTTATACCTGTGGTGGCTATTGATTGATTGGTTCGATATTATAATGCTTCCAACACTTAGGCGTGGACACAAGCATGTACTCACTACTCTTGCCTGTGTGGTAAGAGTTTTGTTTTTAGAGATTTTATTGTTGCACTTCATAGCACTTGAAGTTAAGCAAATGGCTTTCTATGAGTGTGTTTGTTTTCATGGGCCACGTATCCTTGGTGGTAAGCAGTGTTGGGCAAGTTACTTCCAAAATGTAATACATTACATATTACTTATTACTGTCTTTTTTAAAGGTGTACCTATCATGCA
>NW_011367495.1:0-3301 GCF_000735185.1 Notothenia coriiceps | reverse complement strand
CCCTATCCATCCATCTCTTATCCTCCTCCATCTATCACTCATATCTATCATCCATCCATCTATCCATCTATCATCATCCTATCCATCCATCTATCCATCCATCTATCTATCCATCCATCCATCTATCCATCCATCCATCCATCTATCCATCCATCTATCCATCCATCTATCTATTATCTATCCATCTATCTATCTATCCATCCATCCATCTATCTATCCATCCATCTATCCATCTATCCATCCATCTATCCATCTATCCATCTATCTATCCATCTATCCATCCATCCATCCATCTATCTATCCATCTATCCATCCATCCATCTATCCATCCATCTATCTATCTATCTATCCATCTATCCATCCATCTATCCATCTATCTATCCATCTATCTATCTATCCATCCATCCATATCCATCTATCTATCCATCTATCTATCCATCTATCTATCCATCCATCTATCTATCCATCCATCTATCTATCTATCCATCTATCCATCTATCTATCTATCCATCCATCTATCTATCCATCCATCTATCCATCCATCCATCTATCTATCCATCTATCCATCCATCCATCTATCTATCTATCTATCCATCCATCTATCCATCTATCTATCTATCTATCTATCCATCTATCTATCCATCATCTATCCATCTATCTATCCATCTATCCATCTATCCATCCATCTATCCATCTATCTATCCATCTATCTATCTATCCATCCATCCATCTATCTATCCATCTATCTATCTATCTATCCATCTATCTATCCATCCATCCATCTATCTATCCATCCATCTATCCATCCATCCATCCATCTATCTATCCATCCATCTATCCATCTATCTATCCATCTATCTATCAATTGCTAAAAAGAAAATCTTTGTGTTCTCCTCACCTGACATGAAAATCAGGTGTTTGCTTGCTGTCTAAAACTAGAAATAGAAAATAGAGGGATAATTTACAAAAGTGATGTGCAGGGGGGAAACACAATAAAGTCAAACTGAACAGAAACTAAAACTTGAATAAGGTTAGTGTTACCTTTATCTGTATATTTCTTTTAATATTCTGTGTTTTTTCAATAGTTTTTGGACATTCATGAAGTTCACAGAGTTCTGCAGCTTCACGGACAACAAATGTTTGCAGGATAACTTCACTTCTGAAATATTGCGGTCACAATATAATTATAATATTCTTTACTGCATGATTATTGTGTGAATAATAACAATATAATTAAGATATCTACTGAGATTCTGGCAAAAATGATACTCTATAATAATACTCTGTCAAATGTATCTTTTGTGACACTTTATATCATGGACGATTTACAAAATATAGTTATTTAAAAAAGGAGAAAAGAGGCTTTGTAACCAGATTTAAAATCATTTTTAGCTTATGACCGTCTGTTGTCCTTTTGCAGGTGCATCTCATCTTGCACTTTATATACCGTAGCTGCTACATTGTGATGCCATGTGGTAAATGCTCTTTCTGCATGTCATGTATTTATTTTTGCTATGTATATAAATGTCATGTTCTTGTATGTTGTATGTGACGGGACTACGGATGGAAATGAGCTTAAAGCTAAAATCCGGCTCATTTACGCCTCTAAGCATTGTTTTGTTTTAAAGTGTTCATCGATGTGCACTGTCCCGGTTCAAATAAACGATTAAAAAGAGAACGTTTATGAATTTAACATTTTCAAAATAATCTCCCAAAAAGTGATTGGTCCTTATTTAATAAGATGAGTCATGCTGCGTGACATTTTTGACCTGAACATGACTCATCAATTCTTTCTCTAAGTGGGTCAGAAGCCTGAGACTGAATATCTAAGTGTTCATCTAAGAGAATAAAGTTCATCAGAAAGCAACTGGAGAAAGATGAACAGAAATGAAGGGGATAGAGAAATATGTGTCTTTCCAGTTTTAGGACTTACTGTTCAAACTGGTTTAAACATGCAATGATTAAAATGACTCAAGTGACTGTATAAGAACAACAGCTACTATAGGCTGTCTCTGTGCGCCTGTCCCAGTTGTCGTTCTTGTCGGTTTTGTCCGTGCAGAACAAAAAGCAGAGCGATCCGCAGTGACTCAGAGGACTGAAGTTTCATCACTGAGGTCAGAAGAGCCCAGGGCGTCTTTCAGTCACTCTGGGTAACCCTGGCTGATTGCATTAACTGCAGCAAATGGATTTAAAAGCTTTAGTTTATTGCGCCAGAGAAAGCAACTGCCACAAACAATTAGGTGTATGGTAAACATGCAGGCACGCTACACACTGACAAAGGCACGCTAGTGTACACACTGTAAGAGAGACGGAGGCAGAACCTCTGAAACTAGAGCACCCCTCTCAGTGCTGATTCCAGAAAGCATTAGCAGGAGAAGCTAATGTGATCAAGGTTAACTCCTGAGGGACAACTCTGAAGAACAAAGATTCCATCAGACACCGTATAACATGTGAGTGGATTCACACAGAAGTATTTCGATGTTTCACTGAAACTAAAAGAGGTTCCTGTACTTGTATACATGTCAACGTGCATATACATGTGTGTGTAAAGTGCAAACACATATGTGACCTGCTCTATCGAATCACATTTTGAGTTGTATACACTGTTGGAAAGAGGAGATTCCTAGCTCTCTAATGATATCAGGATTGTTGTTGTACTCCAAATATTAAGCAAAATATGTAACATTATATAATGACTGTCACCGAGTCATCACTTTGAGAAAAAGGCCTTCAAAGTTTCCTCTTCTCTGGAATCCATCGATCTGATTGGAGGGAAAATATTTTCGTTTGGATTTCTGGTCACACACACACACACACACACACACACACACACACACACACACACACACACACACACACACACACACACACACACACACACACACACACACACACAATTTTGCGTTTGTGTGTATTGTGTTTGTTTCCCGGGGAAAACCCTAAAGAGAAACACCGGCTGTTGTTATGCCTACTGTGACTTCAATTTACTCCGCTCTCCGCTTGTAATTATGCCGTCACAAGCTTCAAAGTTGTATTTATCCTCTAAATTTGCCGAAACAAGTTTAATATTCTGAAAGCCAAGGCTTTGTTTATTTGAAATCAGATGAGAACAAACTGTAACTGACAATTTATTCTGATAAACATCCAACGTTGAAATGCAATATATAAAAAAAAACAATAATTCAACACATTTTTGGTTGCGGTTGTATTAATGGTCAGGGATCGACACAAGCTAACACAAACAAGAACAAACAAACAAGTGAAATGAAGAATAAAATAGAAATTGTACAATATAATATTG
>NW_011367494.1:0-2045 GCF_000735185.1 Notothenia coriiceps | reverse complement strand
TTAAAGTGAAGTCTTGTTCATAACCAATAAGCTAGTAGTTTGACTCTAATGGCGCATTTCCACTACAGGGCCTCGCTCGGTATGGCCAGGCCTCGTTGAGGCCTTGGTAGGCCAGGCTCACTGTATGCTGCGTTTCCATTACAGTTTAGCAGCTGGGGCAGTAACTATAGTAACGCAGTGTAGGCGGAGCTGTGACGTCATCTTCAATGAGAACCACAAAACCAACATCAGCCGTTAGCTGTTAGCCCTCAGAGCTCACAGCTCCTCATATCTGTTCAGAAACTAGACAAAAGTTAAACAAGTACAAACCACAGAATTTCTGTGTCATGGAGAATACAGTCGCTGGTTTGTTTATGTCTGTAGGCCGTTGTGTGTGAGTGTGGACGGTCGGAGCATATACTGCGTTAGCTTAGCCGATCTCCATTCAGAAAACAAGCATTTTAAAAGGTGTTCCGCCTGCCGTCTGTCTGCAGACTTGTCAAAGCATTAATTCATGGTTTTTACTAACCGGTATCAGTATGTTGTTACTTCGGCATCATTTAGAAACGTGTATTAAAATTAAATCACGGTCAAATATGTTCATCTTGTTGTAGTTGTAGCATCACGAGTTTAGCATACTCCGGCAAATATTGTTGGCCCGGAAGGAACCGCGATTTTGGAGAGCCAGAAAAACTGTGAAAAAGTACCCGTTAGCCGGAACCACCACCTAGTGGAAACGCAACCAAAAACGGGCCGGGTTTGGCACAGTACACTTAAACCGTGCTACGCGCTGCAGTGGAAATGTTCCATTAGCATCTTGCCCAATTTCCCTTAATTGATCCAAAAAGATATTATTTAGTTCTTGCAAATAAAATCCAACAGCGTCATTTTCCCACGCTAGCTTAAACATCATCTCCAAACGAAACACCTGTCGCTTCATAACTAGAACATGGACTGTTTTTCCCCGGAAAGGATTCTCATAAAAGTGACCTGTTTTCTCAAAGAGAGAGAGAGCTATCAAAGCTAGCGACTTAGGAGCTAAACTGTTAGACTAATTGAGAGACTTTCATCAAAGTATCCTTATATATAAATGCTGTATTCGGCTACGATGTGTCACGTAGTAACTTTTTCAGTTGTTGGTGCGCCACGGACCTTTTTTTTTTAATGTAAACATGTACTGAAAAAAAGGTTGAAAGACACTGTTCTGATCTACCTGACTCTGATGTGTTCTGCGCGTTCTGCACAGGCTGCTCCTCCTCCTCCTCCTCCTCCTCCTCATCATCAGATCCAGATCCGTGGTCCCGATCCCTGCCGCCGTTCTCCATGCTGCCCCTGGAGCTTTCCTCTGAGGTTTGGGAGACCCCGAACCTGTTGAGAGGGACAACGGTTAGGAGTTAGGAGTGGAGAGAGAGGACAAAAGACCAAAAATGCTTGGTGCCAAAAACTAGAAAACAGATCGAACCGTGTTCTGGATTTAGCTTGTGTTGCATAGTTCATCTCCTTCTCCTCCCAGATGTCCTCCTCGTCCTCAGCGTCGTCAAACTGGCGTATCCTTTCTTTACAGCAGGCTTCAAAAGCAGCTGCGTTGGCCTGCACACAAACACACATTCAAATGCTATCAAACAATCCCCATTAGAGACATTATGAAATACGCATCTAGTCTCATTTACTCACGCTACACGAGGGAGGGGTACCGGGCCCCGGTATTAAAGGGGCCCCGGGGCTGAATTATTAAAGACCGTGGTACTGTTAAGCTCCAACGTTATCGGTCTTTTTATCGGTAATGGAGACATATGTATTATGCTACATAAACATTATATTGCAGTTTTAGTTTCACCAACTCCGTTTCTAATACGCAAAAAGACTGCAAAATGCGTCTATGATTATTTTTTGTATTTTCGATCTTTCCAATCCAGACGAGAGATCTCTCTCCCCCGTCTGTGTGCGAGGGGGCGGGGCAGTTTACACACACGCAGCTGCTACATGCAGCAACACACACACGGAGGAGATGGCGGAGAGAAAGCGCTCCGAGGTGTGGTTAAACTTTACCCGTCTCGATGCGCGTT
>NW_011367493.1:0-3782 GCF_000735185.1 Notothenia coriiceps | reverse complement strand
ACACACACACACACACACACACACACACACACACACACACACACACACACACACACACACACACACACACACACACACACACACACACACACACACACTAATTATTAACAAATATACTAAGTCTGACATCTTCATTGACATTTTACAATCTTTCAGGGAACATCATCTAATATGCTCACTAAACAAATATCAGTTCACAGAAAAGTTATTTAATTAAGTCGCATGTTTGTATTGAACAGGTTATTTAACGGTGGAATAAAAGTATTTTAAACTATTGGAAATCACGGAAAATGTGTGTGCATTGAGATTAACCATTAAGATGACATAAACATGAAGTCATGAACATTACCCAGACATTAGTTGTCTAACTTGAACCTAAGACACTTGTAGCCTGTCTCTGCATTCCCCTTATTCCACAATAAGGGGAATGTCAACACGGACACCTGTCAGCCCGCACTCTGCTGTTCCTCAGCGCCGCTCCCCTCCCTCCCGCTGAAATTATGAATGAAAAGCGTATAGTAATCATAGATAACACGGCAGGGTCCGTGACAGTTTGTTTTCATCTGATCTCAAATAAACAAAGTCTTGGTTTTTAGAATATTAAACTTGTTTCGGCAAATTCAAATGATAAATACAACTTTGAAGCTTGTAACGGCATAATTACAAGAGGCAATTTAGCGTCACAGCAGGCATAACAACAGCCGGTGTTTCTTGTGAGTGTTTCCCCGGGAAACAAACACAATACACACAAAACGCGTCACAGATTATTTTAAGCTATTTGGCTGCCGAACGAAATCATGTACGCAGCTCGTGACGTAACTAGGAGTCTAGTGGACGCCCCCGGGCCGCCATTTGCCCATCCCTGATCCAGGGTGTGATATAACATTGTTTTGATAATAACAGATGAAATTTGGGTTTTAGGTAATATAAGAAACATATTGTTTATTTTAAAGCTTTTTGTTGGGTTGATGGACACGATATTAGTGAAAACATGCTCAACTGTACTTTTCCTGTGTACTTTACGTATGTTTTCTCCAGTAGATTTTATAGCTTCATTACTTGTGTCATAAAACTAAATATTTGTATTTGTATTTGTGCAGTACCTTATATTATTGTTTTAACATTTCAATGTGCTGTTATCCTTCCTGTAGTATAATTTCCACATTTTTAAAGTAATTTGTTATGTTTTTATAAATATCTTTACTTTATTTAATCTTTTATTGGACCTTTCTTTTGTTTCTTACTTTTACGTTGAAATAAATGTTTTTTTTAATCTTTTTATTACACTATTTGACTTATTTTGTTTGTACACACATTTGTATTGTATCTTTATTTAAACTTTAAAGTGGAGCAAGTGTCACATTACCCAATTTCCCCCAGGACAAATTAAGTATTCTGATTCAACATAGCCAAGGCCATTTTTCAGACATGAAATATTCAGAATATTCACATTTCCAGGCAAGTAATAATCCTCCTGATGAAATCTGGTATATTAAACTGAGATAGTTAACTTCTTAAAGTCCCAGTCATTGAACCAGAAACAGTAAACTGGGGCAGTGCATGCGTCTCGGGTGTGCAGCTGATGATTATGCATCAGAACATGCTGTATCTGTACTGAGCTCAGAGACTTCCTGCTCCTTCTTCAGCTGCAGGTCTCTCTGCATGTCCTCATTACTGCAAACCGAAGGTCATCCACCATGAGGAGACAAACTCTCAGCCTCCACCTGGCGTGAGCTGCTGCTGCTGCTGCTGCTGCTGCTTTTATCAAGTGCAACATACAGTATGTTACGGCACAGTGTGATTTCGGGTGCCGTATTTCAAGAAAACACCATGGATGTCTAAAGAGAACTGGCGTCAGAGGCGGGACTATGGAAGTAAATCTGTTTCATCTGAGTTTGAAATTAAAAAGCCATTGATTTTCCAGCACCGAATAATAATGCATTGCAATCATGTTTTGTATTTCCACATGTATATATAAATATTTTTTTAGATCTATCTATCCATTTATCCATCTATCCATACGAATATTTTGCAGGGAACCCAAGGAAAAGCAATCGATTTAACATCAAGTCAAACCAACATCCAACCAAATCAAGAAAAGTAAATCTGGATTCCGAATTTAGCGCATTTTCAAACTTTGAGACCCTAATGATTTAAATAAGGGATATAAAGGTGTCCGTACTAGTTGGTTGAGTCAAAAATGACAACCATATGCTGATTTACAGACGTGGGAAGAAATTGTAGTACCACCGTTAAATTTCCTTTACTTCGGAGGGCTGAGGCGGCAGATATTTTACTTTAGAAGTAATGATTATGTTTTTTTTAAAAAGACATAGGTATTAGTTATGTCTCGTCCCATTTCAGAATCGTATATATCAAATGACTGGATTATGATCATTGATGCATTAATGTTTGTTGGTAAATGTGGGGCTACGTTTAATGACTTTATACGTATGTAGCTGATGAATACATTTTCCATTTCTGGGTTTATGAGTCATTCCTTTACCACTCTATTGCAAACTGTTCCTTTGACCCGCTGCATGCTGGGAAAGGCTCTCCTCCCCCTTCACCACACAAGGTAAATCTTGATGTCACACACTTGTTTCCGTTGTGCATTATTTATTACTTTTTACGCTGCCATGGACAATCTAGCAATAATGCACATTCTATGGACAATCTGCACTAATGTACATTCTCAAATATTGAAGTGACTGTTATTTTGTATATATTGATTGTTGTGTTTTTATTTAGGTCTTAATGTGTGCACATCTGTCTTTGATTTTGTGTATATATATATATATATATATACACATACATATTTGCACACATATGTTTATATACATTTGTTTTTATATTCGGGATTGTGGGAAACGGTATTTCGATCTCTCTGTCTGTACACCAGTGGCGATCCGTCAGGGCCTTCAAGGGCCGGCGGCGGTGGGGGGTTTGTGTGTGTCTAGTCTACAGAAGGTCCAGTTGTGATAGACACGGTTCGCCACTGCTGTACACACAAACTGGAAGATTGACAATAACGTTGACTTTGACTTTGAAGTATATTGGATTCTAACTAGACGGGCTTGAGTTGGTCTCAACCTCTTAAAGTCTGGGCCTTGTCTTGGTCTTGGTACACTCCGGTCTTGGTCATGACTTGGTCTTGGTTACGGTGGTCACTCTTGACTACAACACTAGTCAATGGGTCTCACTTAATTCAAACGTATCACATGGAGAGGAAGCCAAACTCTTCAGTTCAAACTGAATGCACAAAACCCACACAGACACAAACATTCAGTTACATGTTTGCCTAGAAATGTTGTGAGGGCCATATCTCCTCCACGAGGAAGGGATATTTTCCTTTCACAAAACTCTCAATAAACATTGTGAAGTCACTATACCAAGCCTTTAAGAAAAAACTGTTCAGAGTAACCGTTTCATTTCTGAACCAATTTAAAAACATGTGAAATATGTACTCGTCAAGAGCAAGAGGGCATTATCTTCCACTTTTGTCTGACCATCCTTAAACTTTTGCATGTCTCTGCACTGTCTCTCTGCATTTCTCACATATCATTCTCCATGTCATACCTGTCGGTCTTGTGATCATATCTCTGATGTCCAGGAGTGTGTTTAGAACTCTCTGGCTTTTCTACACTTTATTCTTGTTTCTTTTTTTTTTATTATGGAGCATTGCCCCTAGTAGACCCTCCTAAACACACCACAACACAGACTGTAACACCCTCTTGCTGCTAAATACAAACCAACTTTGTGCAATATGTGCTATATGTGCA
>NW_011367492.1:0-4748 GCF_000735185.1 Notothenia coriiceps | reverse complement strand
CGCTCCTCGCTCCTCCGGCAGAAATAAGAGCAATGGGACGCTACTCAAGATGGCGCAGACAAATCAACTTCCGGTGATACAGAGGACCGACGACCGAGGAAATGAAAATAGTCGACCTGAGACGCAAACTCTGCCTCTGCCTCTTTGCTTGGTCGGGCCGCTCAACGGTCAGTCTCACAGTAAGATTCAGGAAGCCATTACGGAAATTGAAAGCTGGTCTCTGACATGGGGGTTTAGATTGTCGGTGGAAAAAACTGAAACTTTATTTTTTACGAGGAAAAGGATAGGTGAGGAGGTTAGGTTAAAACTTTATGGACAAGAACTAAAGAAAGTGAAGACATTTAGGTTTCTGTGAATATGGTTGGACGAGAGAGTCACATGGAGTACTCACATTGATAAATAGATAAATGTAAAAAGGTTTTAAATGTTATGAGGTGCTTGGCAGGCACTAAGTGGGGGGCTGATAAAGCTGCTTTGAGGAACGTATACACAGCCCTAATTAGATCAGTCATAGAATACGGACTAATAGTGTATGGTTCAGCTGCATACTCTTCTCTACAAGAAATTAGATATAGTCCTGGCACAAGCACTAAGGATATGTTGTGGGGCAGTCAGATCTCGGCACTTCAGGTAGAGGTCGGAGAAATATCCATTTCTTTGAGGAGAAAACAGTTAATTGTTAATTACTGGGCAAATCTACAGGGCCATAAAGATATTCACCCTACTAAACAAACTGTAAAAGCAAGTTGGGAAAGTAACACAATTAAAAAAGAAAGTTTTTGTGTTTCAGAATTATGTAAGGAATTCAAAGTTAAGGGATGGAATATTAGTCCGACTGTGTTGATATCAGCTGTTCCACCATGGTTACTACCTCAACCTGTAATAGATTTATCCTTATTGCGAGTGATCACATCACAGTGTACACAGTGGAGAGGATATCTCACTAGCACTTCAGTGGATAGAGAAAGTACAGCCAATGCGAGTGGTCATTTGCTCTGACTCCAGCGCAGCTTTGGAGAGTATAAATAACTTATCGTCTCTCTGTCGTCAGGATATTCTGATGACATTTTGTAGGAGTAAAAAAAGAAAGAAACAGCTCTTACTTTACTTCTTGTTCTTAGTTGCAGACCACTTCACTTTACACAAACAAATCTTGCTTAAATTGTACCAATCTAATCTAGCACATTTGGGATCTCTAAAGTTTGATTCATTAGGAGGTTGTTCTTCCATAAATGATTTTAATTCAATGTTCCACTAATTTAAACAATATTTGTGTGTTTAGGTAATTCTGCTACCACTAACAGCACAAATATCTAAAGCTAGAAGTGATATTTTTGAGGCTGTTATTGGGATCTAGTTCACAAAGGTTTTAGTTTGGTACTTAGTGTGTGAGCATTAGCATTGTCTGGTTTAATTGAAGGACATCCATGAAGCAGAGGAGCCAGGTGTAATCAATCAACCAATTACTGGCTGACTCACATAAAACCAGTAGTCTGTAGCTCTTGTCTCAACTTGAAGGAAGTGCAGAATACTGGTGACTGTTCATTTATGTTTGATTTTGTTCTACAGCAAGAGTTTTGAGTATCTTTTGTTATGTTGTGCTTAATAAGATGATGACGGCTCTAATGTTTAAACGTTCCAAGAGGTCCCTAGGAAAGCCATTTAGCCTTATGACTCAACAATTCTGTAGACCTTAATTTTAGGCGGCACATCTTTGTTAGGGATCTCTAGTTGAAGGGGGATATGTGTTGATTTGAATTGACTCTAATCTGGAGTTGAGAGAAACGTTAAAGGTGTCTGGCCGTGGAAAGAAAGCTGTGTCCAAACCAAAATCTGTGTCCTGGTCTTCCAGAGAAGGGCTCACTTTCCCAGTGGGCCGCATCCACAGGCTGCTGAAGAAAGGCCAATATGCCAAGCGAATCGGCAATTTGTACAGTGTGCAGTGTACCTCGCAGCAGTCCTGGAGTATCTCTGTGCTGAAATCCTGGAGTTGGCAGGAACCGCTTGCCGTGACAACCAGAAGCATCGCATTACTCCACGACACATCTTGTTGGCAGTGAGAAACGACGGAGAAGCCTCCCAAACATCCATGCTATCTTTGTCCCCAAGAAGACCAAGGCGCCCAGGGACTAGAGTCCAGCTAAAGGTGTTCAGTCGCAAGAGTTTTAATAATATACATGTTTTGCAAATTTTATAATAAAGTGTTGTGTTTTTTAAACTGATGCTTGCCTTATTTGACACTTAAATAGCAGATAAGCAAATTTGGTTGAATGCTAAGAAAAGTGCTCAATGTATTTCTTCCTAGCTAAGGAAACTGCATGCGCTTTGAGGAATCCCAAGTTTCACTGATTATTTGTAGGCTAAACTCTGCCAACAGCAACCCTAGGACCCTAAATATGTGCAGGTTGTGATTTTTAGTTTAGGATAAAGATGCAATTCTGTCTGCAGAAATATGTCGCTGTCCAACTAGCCACATGCTGTTGAGAAACGAGTGACATTGCTGCAGTTTACAATTAGGCACCGCTCATGATTTACATTTCTGATCAGTAACAACTGTGAACAAAAGGTTGACCTGGCAGTTCAATTTGGATACATCTCCAAACTTAAGATTTTCTCATGTGAAGTTATTGACTTCAGCAGTCTAAATATGCATGCTATTCCAAAATTATTCATTTCAATCTGACTTGTTTTGGCTGTTTTATGTAATCAGACTTTAAACCTTACTGGGGAGGATTTTATACATTTTCTTTTTGTGGAATATGTCCAATAATCTGATCAGGGCAATGATGCATTTCAGATGGCAAGTATAACAATAGAAATTAAGCATCACTCATACAATGGCTCCTACACTGTACTTAGTCTTTTTGTAAAAGTTGCAATTAAGTAAATGTAGCAATACTTAAGTTTTAAAAGAGAATTACCACCTTAAACCTGTTAAGCCCGGAGCCCCCGCCCCCGGGGGCTAAAAACAACAATATTCACGAAACTGTCTCAGGGCTTCTTAACATTTAACAACCTAAGACTTTAATACATTACAACCTTATATATACAGTCGATTACAACTGTTAAGGTGTTAACTGACGAATCCTCAAACGATGAATAGTACAAAGAATATACGATTAATTGTCATAGGCTACTGATGCACTGCCAACCGTTAGACATTTCTAAAATAATGCCCCTGTACTGCCACCAGATGTCACTGTTGAGACATTGTTGTACTATAGGAGCAAGTCTAGATTAACAGCATATTTTATGTTTCTCTATGGAAATATATTTGTTTTTGGGTTACCATTGAAAGTAACACTAACATTTGGGCATGGAAAAGTAAGAAATCCTGCAGTGTTTACCCATGACTCTTTGGCACAATACTACTCATCACACAGGGTTCAACTGGAGGCTTGTGCCCTCATGGTACACCGAAAACTAAAACCCCAGGGACTGCAACATCACAAGCTGTTTGGGGCTCAGGCAAAATTAGAATCGGGTGACTCCCAAACCCCAGTGGAAATGTGAAAGATGTATGCACTGTCTTATTGATCTGAATGGGTTCACACAGAGGACATCCTCTATACTTCACAGAATGTTAAAAGGGAGGAAGCAGGCGCTTTTAGCAAAAGAACATTTATTTTACAGAAATCGTAAACTTCAGACTGTCGGTTGATCGTTGCAATTTCACATCAAACAGCTTGGCCATCATTAGCTTTAAATTAAAAGATGACCCATGAAGAGATTAACAAAGTGAAAAATACTCTGGGAGATTTAAAAAATGTATCATGAGGTGAATACAAGCAGTCATCTTAATGTTGGGCAAACTTTTTTTTATAATAGCTTTGTCAGGATTACCAAGTGAGGTTTGGAAAAATCAACTTTGACTTAATAAAAACAAAGAAATTATGTAACATCTCCTTTAATTAAAATCATCAAAAAATGACATGTTGAACAGCTGTATCAGTAAAAGATTACCAGCATACATCAATGAACATGTCATGTCTGTAAAGACAGAAAAAGAAGATGGAGGTGAAAGGCGTGGAGCTGGATGGGGTTTCTGGAATGCTACTTCGGAGGGTCTGTGTTGATGCCGTATTTTTCTTTTAGAAGCTTCAGCTGTTCCTCTTTCTTTTTTGTGTCCATCTTCTGGAAAGCCTGAACAATAGTTGATAAACAGAGAAACACATTAAAATAAAATGTGTTGATAAAGTAAAATGATACAAATATGTGTATTTAGCATGGGCGTAATTTCCACTGGGGACAGGGGGGACATGCCCCCCCCACTTTTCAAAAATCCCATTTGTGTCCCCCCCCACTTTTCAAATGTTTTTTTTTTTTTTTAACGCAAGAGGTCATCGTCACGGAGGACCGTCTGTGTGTGTTGCAGGAGCGCATTTTGTGTGAGAGAGAGAGACAGAGAGTTACGGGGGTTGTTGTTAGCATCTGGTGCTAGCTCGGAGCTAACGGAGATTAGAAGCTGTTTCAACAATAAGGAGAGGGAGAGCTCTCTCCTGTCGGACTGAGATAGACAGAGAGAGAGAGAGAGAGAGAGAGAGAGACTGAGAGAGTTATGGGGTTGTTGTTAGCATCTGGTGCTAGCTCGGAGCTAACGGAGATTAGAAGCTGTTTCAACAATAAGGAGAGGGAGAGTCCTCTCCTGTCGGACTGAGCGAGAGTCAGCTCAGGGAGGTAAAGGACTCTGAGTGTTTAGATTGTAAACTTTAGTCTAAGTTATCTCAGTGGGTCTTAAACGGTTTGGT
>NW_011367491.1:0-2978 GCF_000735185.1 Notothenia coriiceps | reverse complement strand
TGGATGTAGAAAAGTCAGAATCAATATAGATGTTTTTTATTTTAAAGACAATTCAGATTGAACATGGTAAAAAGCTGTAAATTATAGTGTCCGTCCAAAAAATATTTTTTTACTTATAGTGAAAAGTAAAATAACCTTAGATTATGGGTTAGTAGACTAAAAGCTTTAGGAATCCAAAGTACAACATATAATAAGTACCCTGTATCAAGATTGATGCAAAACAAGTGATATTTGACCTTTTCTAGACAGATTTAGCAACGAAAACCTATTCTGGGGCCATTTGGGTGGATTTTCCATATCTCTGGCCCCCCTTCTTCGATTTTGACATGTGACATCTCTTTCTGATCGTTAAAGCCAATAGAATTTAAGGGAAATTGTTCCGCACACACTCATGTCTTCGCGCATTTAATCTTGCTACAGAGCGTAAGAATGGCCTGCTCTACTATTTAAAAAAGGAATTGCAGTTGTATTGCTTATGGATTATCAGAACATTTCAAAGGGGACACAGCCACATTGGATATTAACCTATGGATTAACTACATCATCGTTGTTATCGTTTTAATGCCATTGAAGACCAGTTTTGACCAGACAAAACCAAGGTAAGCCATGTTAGCGTTGTGGGCTACCTAGCGCCACTTGTTTTGATGTAGGTTTTTGTTGATAATGTCGCAAGTTTGTATCTTTCAGTGTTGAGGTGGGCACCGTTAGATTCTGTGTCTTTACGATCATAAACGATGTGATGGATGTGCAGCTAGGATAAGTAATAAGGGAGCTAGGAGTGATTTTCTGTGCAGTAATAGGTTAGCATTTTTCGCTCGGGGCTAATTCTGAGGCTCACTGTTAGCATTGTGTGTTTTTTTTGAAAAAACAAATGAAAAAGATCAGTTAAATTAGTTTTTTCCCGTTATATGGATATAAAATATTCATAGTTTATTAAATATTAAGGTTCCTTAGACGTTGTTACCTGCAAATGAGGCGATTTCGGCCCCGGAACCGGTTCTGTGGGGCCTAAGAGGTGTTAAGCCAGGGCACGAAGGACAGGATTCTAGAAGTAGTGACTCCATGAAGGTATGATAACTCTTTCTTCTTCTTTCAAACGTTTTATTACGCTTCAGTTGTTGCTCGCTCGCTGAAGAGAAAAGGATGACAGTCAGGAGGCGTGGCCGCCTTATATACGGTGGGCTTGCGTGCGCATTCAGGTAGGCCCGCCCCGAGTCGCGGCTACATTTATAGATATCTCAGTAGGTGAATGCTTGCATAGTATGGTTAAGAGGTAGTACCCATAGAGTCCAGTAGAGGGCGGAGCCTGTGTAAGATATAATAAAGCTTTGTGCAAAGCTAAGCTAAAGTCTGATCAGACCAGAAACAGTTTGGAATATGTCACTGACTCAAAAAACAACATTTCTTGTTTATATTTCAAAATAAAAGCCCCATAGAATTTTTTGCTGGATGGAGTCCATTTATTTGCTAACGAAACGCTTCTAATCTAAAATATTATTAGATAGTGTTGTGTTTGATTTTTTTTCTAAATGGAATGTGAATGACAAGTAAAACATTTGATTATTGATTATTTTCAACAATAAAATGCAAACTCTATACATCATTCTTTATTTTACGTACAGTATACTCTACTACTTTACTACACTCTACTAATACAATGAGAAAGTTCATAGTATTTTACAATTAACACTTGGGGGTTTAGGATTTTTTTCTAGCCTGATGATAATTGAAAATCACACTTTCTATTCGGTCAAAAGCTCATGATAGCATACCTTGGCTAGCAGATCCTTTGCTGTTCCCATACTTTGGTCCAGATGCCTGCCTCTGCAAGGAAAAAATATATGAGCATCGCATTTATCTTTAATTCTTTAAAGCAGAAAATGCTCATTTGCAGTGAGTAAAATATTAAAATGAACACAAAACAATTAAATACACTTCTCATGTTCTCGACAAGAGATTATCTGAAGAAGTCTACTGAGTATGAGCTGGCTCTGTCTGAACATCTATAATTATTCTCTCTGCTGACAAGAAGCACTCACAGGGATTACATCATTCAATTTTTAACATTCCAATTATTCACAGAACATGCTGTTTCAAAAAAAAAATTGTTAACGCACAAGCAAAATTCATACAGATAAGGGTTGAGGGTGTGATTTAATTCAGAGCACTTTGCATTTCACTAATTCATATTCACAGCGTATACCATGTGCCAATCCTTTTACCTAAAGAGGGAACAAAGTACTAAGTGACGTAACGACGACCCAAATGGACCCATTGGTCCAATCCGTGGAGCTCCTCACACACACACACACACACTCTTTTAGCGGCGAAAATGTGACGCGCTGGGGGGGGGGTGATAGGGGAGCCGCGAAGCGCGGCAAAACTGTGGCGCGCTTACACTGTAGGTGCGGCGCATTTGTGGGTGGAGAGGGGGGGTCGGGGATGCGGGTGCTAGTGGAGCCTTGCAGCCATGGGCGCGGGAAGGGGGGTGCTGAGGGCGCTGCAGCACCCCCTAGCGGCAGGCAGGAGGTGCGGAGCTCCCCTGTCTGAATTATTATTTGACGGTTATTGCTGCTCCCGCTGTGCATAATCTGTGGCCAATAAATTCCACATTGTTGGTAAAATAATATTTTGGCCTGCCCCGAATGTTTTTTTGCAGCCCCGGACAATTCTACCTCAATAATATAATACATTAACCGTGCTTTACGTGAACCTCATCAAGACACTAGAAAGGACGGCAGGACTGTAATTGACCTTTCGCAAAGCCACGCCCCTAAATGCCCGTTGTCCAATCATATTCGATCACGTGCTCGGCTCCCTGTGGAAGTCCGACAAGCTTAGCGTTCAAATTCATTGCGAAAATGCTGAAGCGTTGTGCTTATGGTCTTTGGAAATCGGATAGCAGATATCCCATAAGCTTAGAGGGGAGGGGTGATAGTTTACCCGTTTCCTAAACCCAAAACCCGAGAGGAGAGATG
>NW_011367490.1:0-3288 GCF_000735185.1 Notothenia coriiceps | reverse complement strand
TGTGTTGCTGTGTAGTTGTTTTGCAGAAGTTTGAGTGTTTTAGCAAACTTTTAGTTAAGTGTACTGTTTAGCAGCACGTGTGAGGACTCACACACAGCACCTGCAGCATGTTTAATGGCGTCTTTTCCCCACCACAGACTGGTGTGTTGCAGACGTCCATGTTTATTAATGCTGCTGCATTATTGTGTTTACTTCATGCAGGTATGTTTGTTGCTCCCATGTTTTTGGTCTATTGTGTTTTGTACTATGTGTTTATTTTATTGTTTTATTTACATGTCTAAAAATACTAATTAGCCGGTGGTGTATACATTTCCAGTGTAACTGTAATTGTACAGTGTATTGTGATCTATTGTGACAGATTTGATATCTGAATGTTTTATAAGTACTAGTCACTCAGTTGTTTGTATGGCAGACTGAGACTGGTGTGTTGCAGACGTCCATGTTTATTAATGCTGCTGCATTATTGTGTTTACTTCATGCAGGTATGTTTGTTGCTCCCATGTTTTTGGTCTATTGTGTTTTGTACTATGTGTTTATTTTATTGTTTTATTTACATGTCTAAAAATACTAATTAGCCGGTGGTGTATACATTTCCAGTGTAACTGTAATTGTACAGTGTATTGTGATCTATTGTGACAGATTTGATATCTGAATGTTTTATAAGTACTAGTCACTCAGTTGTTTGTATGGCAGACTGAGACTGGTGTGTTGCAGACGTCCATGTTTATTAATGCTGCTGCATTATTGTGTTTACTTCATGCAGAGGAATAAATACGCCACAGTTTCGGTTAAAGACAACAACCGAATCTCCTTGTCCATCAAACACGCACAACACAACGCAGAGTCGTAGCAAGGGTCTGCTGAGAAGTAGGCCCAGACCGGCTACATATATACAATATACAAAGAACGCAAAGAGAGCCCTGAACCCAACTGAGGCTATAAGCCCTGTCTGGCAATGTTATCATTAAATTGTGTATCCATCAGGATTAATATCTGTTTCAAAATGTAATAGGTTCTTGCTTGGCCCATACTTCACCCGTCCACCAAGATAAATTAAAATGGGGCCTGTAGTTCTTCGGTTATCCTACTGACAAACAGAGCAACCATGCAAACGACAAACTGAAAAGGAAACATAACCCCAATGGCGGAGATAATTAACCTTTATAAGTACTACAGAGGAAATTATGAGCTGGGCAACTAAAACAAAATACTTTAAACTGGAAGGGCGCTTAAGAGAGTGGAGACCTCGGCCAAGGCCGTTTCCATAAATAAAAAAGAATGCGTGTATGTGCCCCACGATGGTTTCTTCCTTGGCCCATGCCACAAACAGAAAAATGGGGCAATTTCTTTCCGTAATGCTGATGACAAACCGACAAACAAAAATGTCACCTTGTTGGCAGAGGTTTAACTGAACCACTTCTCTGTAACAGTGCCAACACCGCTATTTTCTAACCAGGGTGTTGCACATCAAAGTGCACTGATTTAGACAAATGATGGAGCATGAACGTTCTCTGACAACTCTGCAGTAAAAGCAATGGAGAAACAGCTCGCTTTATCATTGAAAGTGAGGGACAGGACAGAGGTATAGGGCAATGGAGACAGCCAATGTTGGACTCCTTTTAATGTCATTAACTTCATGTCCACTTTCATTTGTTCCCAAGCTGGGACAACACAATATGTGTGTGCATGTACTATGTGTAATAGGAAAAAGGTAAAGGAGACAGAGGACAAACACAAATGTATCTGACAGAGCTGGACAATGTCACATTCATTCACATGAGAGTGCATACTTTGGACAGGATCTGCTCATTATTTATTACATTCATGACCGTACCATGCTTCCAAACATCATTAAGAAACCCACCACGTATCCTGTCTTATTTATGCAGCCAGGTGCACAGAGGGCACAGCAGGACAAATGTAAAATATCCCGGTAATCAAGGGCTTTTGACCATGTCCAGGTTGGAAAGTCCTAAATATTCCCACCTCCGGTTCAGGTCAATAAAGTCAATCATAAAAGCTATTTATTTTGCTAGGTTTTAGTGTTTGGTTTCCATTTCTATTTCTCGTGAGAATTATTTTGCGTTCAAGAAAATGAAACCCATGCTGCTTTTGCTTGATCCTTAAATATAAATTGTCTAAATGATGTTGTTGAATGTGAGTTTTTAATGGACCTTTGGAGGATACTGAAACACACCAATGTTAGCTCTGAAAGGGGTACTGTTGGGGTGGTTGACGACGTACGCCGGTGTAGGTCCTAAGAGGGATCCGTGTAAATGTACGCTAAGAGAGTGAGTGCTCATTTTTTGTAATTAGGGAGAGATGAAATTGAATGCGATTCCTACAGATGCACAGCATGCTGCGCTAATATAACAGAGCACTCGTCAAGTCCACGCCACAAAACCAATATGAAAAACATCTGGTTCAAGATCTCCCACTTCCCATGAGTGGATTGTGGCACTGTGACCTTGACGGTGTTGACCGTTTTTATTCGACAGCGTCCGTGCCAGTGCCTCTGTTGCTTCTGAGGCAAAATTAAGGCTGCTTAGGTTTGCTTTTGTTCTTCTGTTATTACTTCTAAGACTTTTTTTCACAGTCAGAAATGTGGTAATTCCCATTATATACGATTACAGGATGGAGGTGATAGATGGGTGTAGATCTACTGTGTTGTGGGGATTTGTCATTTGAGTGGAATCAAGACCATGTTTCACACATATTCTTGAAATGATTAGGTAAGCGCTTATTAGGCAGCAGAAACAGAAACCACAGTATGTGGACGATATCTGGAGCTTGCTATTGGCTCCAGTATTATACGTAACTTCTCGAACTTGATTTAGCTACCACTTTATTATTTAATGTTAAATCTATTTTGAACCAGGATAATTTGCTCTGCTGTATCCTCTTCTTTAGTTTAAACTTGCCAGTGGTATTTCTGATAAAAACTGAAATAACAATGCAAATCAAATATGTGCACAGAAAAGACATACCTGAAAACAGCAACCAGTTCAAAAAAGGCCCAACTTCCTCTATAATAACAGTGTGTCTTAAAGCTTTTTCTCTCGCGGGTTTACCACAAGGTGACTCCCTTTTTATATCCTGATTTTTTACGAATACTCTCTCCAGTACAGCGTTAGCTCTGAGTGTTAGCGATGCTTGCTAGTGTAAACACAGACCATATTACTTCCAAAACGTTGCGTATTGTTTCTGATAGCGAAGTTTCTGATAGGGCCGTGGGTGTAGCCAGCCCACATTTCCGATATTACGTCATGTCGGCAGCAAATCTGGATC
>NW_011367489.1:0-3692 GCF_000735185.1 Notothenia coriiceps | reverse complement strand
TGTGTGTGTGTGTGTGTTCATGTTCCGATTAACCCAGCTTCCCCAAATGTCTTTCTTTTTTAGTCTATATACGCCGGGATCCGGAGTCATGGATGATCCTACGGTCCTGATCTTCCTATTATACACACATGCATTTCCAAACATTTGGCCTACCTATGTTGCAAATGTATTATCTTTTCAATTTACACACGGCATCTATTGCACGTCTGTCCGTCCTGGGAGAGGGATCCCTCCTCTGTTGCTCTCCCTGAGGTTTCTCCCATTTTTCCCTTTAAACTGTGGGTTTTCGCTGGAAGTTTTTCCTTGTACGATGTGAGGGTCTAAGGACAGAGGGTGTCCTATTGTCATACTGATATTCTGTACAAACTGTGAAGTCCACTGAGACAAATGTAACATTTGTGATATTGGGCTATATAAATAAACATTGATTGATTGATTGAAGCTCACTCGGAATAAAGTATTATTTTATTTTAAAAAAATGTTTTCGGATTTCACATCGCATAAACACCATATCCCAACGTGCATTGAGGCTAAATCATCCAAATACCGAGCTGAGGATCTTGCCTACATCTGTTTCCGATATTTGTTTATGACGGATGTATTTTGTTATACAAACACATTCCTTCACATTTAAATTTAAATTTACATTAAAGTATTTTGTGAGGCCTTCTAAAATGTTTTTAAATATAACTACGGTTCTAGTTGAAGAGTTTGTAAATTAATATGAACCCAAGTTGTTGCCTGGCAACCAATCGCACAACGTCACGACCGTTAATTCCACAACCGCACACATGGATTAACATCGATTTAATACATTAATGTAGCCTTTGTTTCTGCTAAAAGAGGTGTCGACCAGCTGGGGCAACAAGAAAATCGGCGAAATCGAGTGTGACCATTAAAAAATAAATCATTATTATATTAATATTGACAATAACAACCGACCGTCGTGGTACAGCAGTTGCTTGGCATTTCCGGGTATTTCTCCACTGGTTTGGCCATGTTAACAATACCGTGTAACTGTCACGTTTGAAGGGACAAAATCATGACATCTTCACGTCTCCCAGCATGGTAAATCGCCACATGTTCACGTCTTGCCGTGATACCGGGTTGCATCCAGGACACGGTTAAACCCTCCAACACGTGCACTTCACTCTGTATCTGCCAATTGCCAAATGCTAATTCCCTCTATGTGGGTGGGACCCAGGGACCCCTCAACTAAAACACCTGCTTGATATCCTGGCTCCGGAATGGTGAGCAAGCTCCCGGTTGACATCAGACAGCAGAAAGTCTACACATTTTCTGCAGTTCACCTGTTTCCAGATGAAGTAGTGGATATAGGACAGGTGGTGTCAGCAGGTGGGAAGACAATGTGAGCCTATGTCTATATTTTGTACAGAGTGGTAAACAACGTCACTCGGTAGAAGGGAGGACGGATGTGGAGGATTGGGGGGATCAAGGAGGATAGAGACGAGAAAAAGTGTTTTTTTTGGGGTTGGAGAAGGACAATGCATTTTAGATTGGATTGAACCCCATGGCCTTCCCTTGACCTTTCAGCGTTGGCACCACCGCTGGTTATGCTCTTAAAAATTGCCTGTTAGGATGTTGTTTGTTAAAAGAATTAACCAAACCACTGGAGGGAAAACAACATGGCCTCATGGGGGAGAGATCAAACCAAAGGCTCTATTAGAGTCTTGCAGGTTGTCTCGTGGGGTGTGGGTTAATCCATTAGGAACATGGGCTGCTGCTGTTTAGGAAATGATTTAGTCCCTTTGAATCCAATTTATCCCCTATGTCTGCTTTCTTTCTCCTAAATTATTGTGATTGAGAGTTCTGCGTGGAGGTAGACAGGCCCCCCTCTGAACGGGTCTGTGTGATTAATGACCTGGAAAAGCCTTATCTTTTCATCTGATTAAATAAAATTGAATGGATTTTTACATTTTATAATAAAGTGACTCCACAGGGCTAAGATGACATTCTGATATGCTTGACGAGCTCTGGGGTGTGTGTGTGTGTGTGTGTGTGTGTGTGTGTGTGTGTGTGTGTGTGTGTGTGTGTGTGTGTGTGTGTGTGTGTGCGTGCGTGCGTACGTGCGTGTGTGTGTGTGTGTATGCGTGTTTGATTGCTGGGTGGGTTTGAGAGAGACTGCAAATTAGTGCAAAATGTGTGCATGTGCATGCATGTGGACACAAATGTATGCATGAACGCCTCCATGTATTCTCATGTATTTCTGAACGGTGTTTCACTTGGTGTGCCACTAGATGAAAGTCTGGAAATGCTTCAGGCTGCTGGGGTTGTGAAGCAGAAAACAGCAGTTTCTCACCATCCACTGATACTGCCTGCCCAAACCATGTGAATGCCAACAAGGAAAAGTTTATTTTCAATTTCATGAGAGTCTAATGGAGCACTGGAGCATTCTTGTTTGACACTCCATCCTCAGATTGTGCCTACATGTGCCTTAATTCGGACGTCAGAATATATTGTTCGTTATGTATAAATGGCAAAGTGACAACACTTTGCTTTTGTTCATAACAAAATAATGATGCTTCTGTTAAATATACAGGCCTATTGCTCATTTACTGTTCTACGTAATCCAGTGACAGAAAGTTTTACTTCACACCTGAACCCAATGTTGTTTTAGTAGGGCTGTCAATTTGAATGTATTAAAGTTTGTGAATAATCTGCAAACCTTAATGGGGTCAAATAAATGAATGCAAATAAATCCAGTTACCAACTTTGACCCAACTTCTTCTCCATTAATTGCATGGCAGCGAAGAGGCAGAGAAACCGACGGCTTTCCGAACCGTTTTTCACCACGTAGACCATCTCGTCTACCATGCTTTGTGGGGCGTGTTATGCCGCGTTGTCATCAACCATATACACCAAATGTGTTTATGATTACGTTGTTTACAAAAGCACACAACTTCAATGATTTATCGTAATAATCATGAAGCGAATATCAAAAGAATTGTGTTTATGATTTTGGCCATTATCATGCAGGATAATGTGTATTCAGTGAGTACACATATAGTTGCTTTTCACTTCAGCCGATTGGAAGGAAATGGTCAAATTTCTTCTTGAAAAGTCATAGAAAGGTTTGGATATTTGAAAAGATGTACATAATATCTCACATTTGTAAGATGTACATTATTTCCTGTTGAATGTAAATGTTATATAATTATTGTATCTGATACAGACACACAAGAGTGGTAAAGTGAGTCCTAAGCCCTATATGATATAAAAATCCTCATATTGGTGTGATAGGTATGGAAAGGGGTTTCAAATTATTGCGATATATATCATGTATTGCAATATAGCCTACAAATATCTAGATATTATGTTCCGGCCATATCGTCCAGCCCTAATTATAGCATATTGTGTAGCGTACATTAAACATAGGGTTTAATATCAGATTATAATATTGATATGCTGTCTCACTGAAACTTGGTTGAGACATGAAGAATATGTCAGCATAAATGAGGCCACTCCACCCAGCCATATCAATACTCATATTGTCTGAGGCACAGGCCAAGGAGGTGGAGTTGCAGCAATCTTTGACTCAAGTTTACTTATCAATACTAAAGCAAAATTAAATTATACATCCTTTGAAAGTCTCGTTTTTAGTCTTACGCATCCGACCTGGAAAACTTTGCAGCCAATCTTATTTGTTACAGTGTACCGTGCAACAGGTCCTT
>NW_011367488.1:0-2760 GCF_000735185.1 Notothenia coriiceps | reverse complement strand
ACTATCACTATAGTACACCATATTTGGGAATCAGGTGTTATAGGGTGTGTGATCCCCGCAGCTTCTCTGAGGAACAGACATACAATGAGTTGGGCTTAGATATATTTTTTGCAGTCAGTTAACAGTAGGGCTGACTGAAATCGAATGTTATTGAATTCACAATACGGTCTAGTGCAAAATCTGAATGGCAGCAGGAGCATTATGTGTGCTGGTGGATTTTACAAATTGATTAATTTTCTGAATAATTTCTTCGCCTATTTTCAATGATGCTGTTAAGGAAGTTCAAATGACCTCCCCCCCCTGTAATGACAGCCATCTGTCCGTGAGGAAAGCAGCTCCTCCTCTGAGATGTCAGTGAGCTGCAGAACCCGAGTGTTGGTGCAACATTCTGGGTTTGGTTTCATCCACTTGAATGTTTGCAGTCTGTTAGGTAAACTAGATTTTGTCCGCATTTGGGCAAGCTCGACTGACGCTGACGTCATTGTTTTATCAGAAACATGGCTAAACAAATCGATTTTTGCCTCTGACATTGCCTCAAATGGTTATAATGTGTATCGTACCATAAGTTCAGTGTAACCACATTACTTTCCAAATCCATCAGTAAGCAATTTCAATTTTTAGCAATAAATATAGAAGTGGCAAAGGGCCAACAGGTCATGGTAGTGAGTTGTTACAGACCCCCCTCAGCTGTCAAAGACTCCTTGTCTTCACTTGCAAATCTTTTATCACAACTAGACTACAAGGAAAAAAAATGGTCCAAACGGCACCACACTTCAGATGATGGCTAATGGTCCGGCCCTCAACAGCTCTATGTCAATTATGGGATGTCATCATATGCCGTTTCCATGGCAACGCTTCCTTCGCCATAAATCACAACGTTGTCTTAAGTCAATGGAAAATGGTCCAAACTGCACCAGACTTCAGACTATCATTGATTGTCCGGCCCTCAACAGCTCTCCGCCAATTATGGGATGTCACCATGTGCCGTTTCCATGGCAACACATGCCTCGCCAAAAAACCTGGTGTTGTCGTAATTCCACGGAAAATCGTCCAAACGGCCCCAAACTTCACATGTGTGCTAACCGTCAAGCCCTCGAGACATATATGTGTCAGTTTTGAGATTTCGTCAAATTTCGTTGCTATGGTAGCAAAATGGTCGCCGTGAAACACGGTTCTCTCATGACTCCAGTTAACATGCTCCAAACGGCACAAAACTTCACAGGTTTGATAATGATGCAGCCCTCAACACATCTAAGTATATTATGGGGTGTAATCAAATGCCGTTGGCATGGTGAAAAAATGGTCGCCATGAAACACGGTTTTCTCATAACTCCAGTTAACATGCTCCAAACGGCACAAAACTTCACAGGTTTGATAACGATGCAGCCACCAACACATCTAAGCGTATCATGGAGTGTCATCAAATGCCGTTGCCATGGCGACAGATCACCCGCCATCAAACACAATGTTTGTGTTACTGCTGTAACTCAAAGATATTGTCCGGTCGGCCTGAAACTTCCCACGTTTGCCAACGGCCGAGTCCTCGAGACACCTAGACACACACGTCGACGTGCAGACAACAGCCTGCGGAACGTCGAAGACCCGCTCAACGCTGCTTGCAGCTTTAATTAGGGTCTGAGACCTAGGTCGGCGAAGACCCTATTGAAATCGGTCGCGCAGCGACCGATAAACCTGCGGAAAACACCCAAAAACAGGGAAAACGACCAGCAAAAGCCCAGAAAAGGTTCGGAAATCATGACGGCTGATAGGCCACGTGAGCCCAGTCACTCCGCCCACGTGACTGCAACTCGCAAAATTGATATCGTTACGATCAATTTAGTCGCGAGCGATAACCATGCAAAACCCACAAAAAACAGGAAAAACGAGGGGCAAAAGCCCATTAAAAGTGGCCTAAATCATGGCAGTAGGTAGCCCATGCTCCTACAGTGAGGTGGGTGTATTATTTTAATACATTGCGCGCACTTTTGACCCCCGCAACATATGTGAAAACTCACAAAATGTTGCACGCGCGTCAGAAGTGGTGAAAATTGCGATGTGTAATTGGTTCCGGAACTTTGCGTAAAAAATTGCGTAGGCCACGCCCACTTCCGTTTTTAGCGTTAACTCCCCCTACTTTAACTTTCACGTAAACGAACGGAACTCGCATATCTAGGGTGCGGAGACGAACCAAAAAGCCTCTTGGAGGGGTATAAAATAACGTACAGGAAGTCGGCCATTTTGAATTTGGCGTTGGAAAAACGCGATTTAGCTGTCCTCCGTACAAAATCTATCTTGTCCTAGGGACTTTATCCGTACGACTCGAAATTCGTCGGGTAGCTTCTCGAGACATGGGCAATTTAAAGTTATCACGTAAACTTTTTTCTTTCGCACGACGTACAGATGGAGCACTGAATTTCAGACTCCAGCTTCCAGCTTCCTGCCTACCACCTGCCAAAGACCAGTATAGAGGAATGTTAAGCCCTCCCACTATTTTCCAAGAGGGCGTTGCCAGATTTTCAATTTCAGGTTTTAACCAGGAGATGGCGCTTCATTCACAAATACAGAAAGACAAGTTTCATGGACTTTCAGTTGTGTTTTGAAGAGCATTTGAACACATCAATATTTTAGATCAACTAAAGTATATCTAATCTTGTAATTCAATAATATATAGTCTTTATATATTAAATAATCATAATTATAATGTAAATGTTTACATTACACTTCTTTATTTGTTATGCTCATACTTTAACCTTTACAATT
>NW_011367487.1:0-3329 GCF_000735185.1 Notothenia coriiceps | reverse complement strand
GTGTGTGGTTAAAAGTTAAAACACATCAGCCACACCGCTCTTTAGCCTTTCTGATGATTCTGAAGGTAAACACAGTGAAGGCGGTGCGTGAAAGGCACTGCGCGCTAGTCTTCTCAGAGGCTGAGTTAACCCTCCCGCTGCCTCCTTGTGCTGCAGAGATTTCATGAAGTGAAGGAGGTCCTGCCAACACTGGCAGGACAGAAGACGACACGCCCGTTCTAAGCCGTGTCCCTCACTCCTCGCATCCCCAAAAAGTTGATTATGTTGTTACATCGTTTCAGATGTTATGTTTCAGTTGTGCTCTTGATAAGCCATTAAAACAGTAAAAACACGTTCAGTTTCCTTTTGCTTTTTGTGTCTCCTTTACACCAAAACATACCCATCTGTGATGGAAAAAGAAAGTAATCCAAAGGTAATCTGATTACGTTTTTTTTTTAAGACACGTAACTGTAACTGTATTCGGATTACTTTCAGAGCCATGTAATCAGTAATCAGTAACTGATTACATTTACAAAGTAACCCTCCCAACCCTGTGAAGGAAGCAGCAAGTGAGCATTATTATTTCCTCCTTCCATCCCTTTTTTCTGTTTAATCTGATTACTAAAAACTTCTAATAATTTGGCATGGTTTATGATTAATTGGAAAATGAAGTGTTTTTAAATAATAAACCTGTTTCTGAGATTTTTTTTTTACATATGGGTGTTGAGAGATGTATCCATATCTCTTAATGTTGCTCTCAAAGTGCACAAGATTGATCCTTTTAACTTCAATATTTAAAACGTTTTTTCCTGGGGGACCCCAGAGGAGGTGAGTTACCCTCAAAATAGCACTTTATCTCTGCTTATGTAACTCCGGTATAGTGTCCCCTCGGCAACAGCTGGTGACTACTTTCCTGCATTTCAATGGACAGCATATACAAAGGACATGTAAGCTGCATTGCTTAAGAGATCCTCACATGCTATCTCTTTTACAAAATAAGTGTTCATTCAACAACAAAACATCAGCGATCATATAGTGGTAGTATATTTTTCACAAGCAATGTGAAACATTAAACTTATACAAACTGGTGTACAAAACTCACATACCTGCGTTGATCTCCTGGAGTGTCTCTACTCTTTCTTCTCCACATCTCTTGTCCACCATCAGAGATTGCAAACATTTCAGAAACAGCTAGAGGTAGGAGACAAACAACTTATTCGCTGGGCATGTCAAAAACGTCCCTGCTTTGATCAAGACTTTCAGCCCCTCTAGCAAAGGGACTGCAAAGCAAGCTTTGAAAACTCAGTACTATCTACATGCTTGTCCTGTTCCAGACACTGCTCTCAACGAATCAGGGCCTGCACAAATACCTGCAGAAAGAAACAATTGTCTTGGTGCAGGCAGTGGATTACAAAACAGCAGTTGAGAACACTCTGAAAGGTTACTGAAGTAACGAGAAAGCACATGAGGTCTATGACAAGACCAAGGCGCTGTGCAATGATCTTGATATTCCCGAAACTGTGACACAGAGGAAGAAGCGTAGAAACATGGAAGACTTTGTAGTCGAGGCATCAGTTGGAGCAATGTGAAACATTCAACCTAAATAAACTGGTGTACAAAACTCACATACCTGCATTTCAATGGACAGCATAAAAGGACACGTGAGAGAAATAGCACCATGCTGCTCACATTAGCTTATTAGCTCTTGATGATCACGTTGATAAATCATATAAAACAAATAGCCAATCACACAAAAAACATGTTGCTGTGACTGTGAGCATTAAACAATTAACATTAAACTAAACAAACACAACAGTACGTTATTGCCCTAATAAAATAAAAACATACATTTTGTCCACCGACATAATACAGGCACCTTACCCTCAAGAGATCCTCATGTGCTATGAGAATCTCCCACAATCCATTGCCATAAAAAAGCTAATGCAGGCATACGTTTGTGACACCAGATGGCGCAATTGTGTATGTGCGTGTGGGGAGTCTTGCAGTAGAAAATTCGACTGTAGCGACGCCACTGTGGGCTAAGCCCCGAATGTTTCCAGGTCCAGGCGACGCCCCTGCCGCAGAGGTATAATAAATTGCTCTTTTTAGTACTGTCTGTATTAACAATGAGAGCTTAATAATATAAGATATAATATGTTACTTTTGTGACTGGGTAAGTACACAACACGGGAGTCGGGACGTCACGTGCCTCAAAGGTTGAGAAAGGTTGATCTCCGCCCACGTTGAGCTCCCCCCCACGTTGAAGCATTGCGCATTTAGGGGTACTACCAGCCGGGAGGACAATAAGGAAGTGCCTCAAACTGCATTTCATCTAGTGGCCAGTAGGAGCAGTCTGCAAAAGGGAGCAATTTCCATAGACACCCTTGTTAAAATGCCCAACTTTACAGCAGAAATAAACATGTTTACATCATGGTTCAAAAAAACATATTCTCTGTATAGTTAGATTTTCCCTTCATGACTATGGATTGGGGGTGAATTTTTTCTCAACTCATCTGTTTAATTAATATTCAGTTTGAAAGTTATGCCTAAATTAGGGCGTGGTCACTTTGAGTGACAGCTCTTTCCAGTGACTGCTGCTGTAAGCTTCTTGTCTCTCTGCAAGCAGCTCCGTGATGCTACAGGGAGTCTGCCTGCTCAGTTCATCCGGGGGAGATAACTTGAACTTGGCCGTGTTTGTTTGTTCTTCATGCTTATACAGGGGTGGCGCCAGGGGGTAGCTTGGAGTTGCTATAGCAACTCCAACAATTGGCCTAGCAACGGCTTAGAAACCCCATTGTTTTGTTATGAAAATGTATCTATATATATTTATACACATTCTCGTGACATCTATCAGGCGCGTTGTAAGTTAAACTGTTACTTAGCTAATGTTGTTATAATTCTCAGTATGTGAACACAGATCGAAAATGGAAAGATTTCTCACAAGTCAGCATTGAACGACCGCGATCTCCAACGGAGCCGGTCCAGCAGGACAACCCTGCTATCCGTGTGTGTGTGTGTGTGTGTGTGTGTGTGTGTGTGTGTGTGTGTGTGTGTGTGTGTGTGTGTGTGTCGTAGTAGTGTGTGTGTGTGTGTGTGTGTGTGTGTGTGTGTGTGTGTGTGTGTGTGTGTGTGTGTGTGTGTGTGTGTGTGTGTGTGTGTGTGTGTGTGTGTGTGTGTGTGTGTGTGTGTGTGTGTACGTGTAGTAGTAGTAGTAGTGTGTGTGTGTGTGTGTGTGTGTGTGTGTGTGTGTGTGTGTGTGTGTGTGTGTGTGTGTGTGTGTGTGTGTAGTACGTAGTAGTAGTAGTAGTAGTAGTAGTAGTACGTAGTACGTACGTACGTACGTACGTACG
>NW_011367486.1:0-2667 GCF_000735185.1 Notothenia coriiceps | reverse complement strand
ACTGATTCTGTGAGCTGCAGCTGACCAGCCCCCCTGCAGGAGAGGGGAGCATGCTTTGAGATCAGCTGCTGGGATGTCAGAAGAGGGGGAGAAAAAGAGATCTCTGTCGTCCGTGTTTTATTCTTATATATGATTTATATAGTCATTATTCATTTGTTTTAAAGCTCAATAAACAACAAAGAAGACCTTTGACCGGCACATTTCTAATTTTGTACGGAAGATTTAAACTTTAACGGACATGTTGACCAGCGAAAAAAAATCTTACTGAAACTCTGCCGCACGGTCCCCTCGTTCCTTGGAAGAGGCAGAGAGGTGGGTGTTTGTCATCCGCTGGTGGACTACCCGAGAGAATTACAGTGCTTGCCTCGACGGGGAGGGATTGCATTGAATTACAGCAGCATTAGCAAACGCTTGCCTCGGGGAGGGAGAAAAAGATCCACAGCGGAGAATAAACAGAAGGGCAACCATGGCAACCATGCCCGGGAAGTCTTCTTCGCTGCTTTTGTGGCAGACTACAGCGCCACTTACAGGCCTGGCATATGTACTACAGCGTCTCCAGCGCTTTCGAGCGGCAATGGCCGGCCGTGGCCCAACCCCACATTCCCCTGATAGGTGGAGAATTAACTAAGCGGAGCACCACTTCTGTGACGTAGAAAATAATTCAAATCTGGATCAGTCTGTATCAGATCTGTTGCAGTTCTTTTTAGAGATTTGGGTATGGAGGAAAAGAGAGAGGGTTGTGTTTTCTGACACTTAGTGAGATCCCTGGAACACCGGGGACACATATTCATGTATAAAAGACGTACTAAAGTGCATTTTGCATGATAGGTCCCCTTTTAAAGCGGACAAAAGGCACTGGAGAACACCTATTCATTAATGAAGCAAACTAATGCCTTAACTCACTCAAATACAGTAGTTTACTTATTTCGGTGAAACGAATGTGCGTAGAGTTTTAAAGGATGCGGATAGTCTCACCTTTATTCTGGCGCATTGCTTATCGTTTTATAGATCTATTCTCATCCACCATCTTTGGTTGTGACGTAAAGAGTGTAAGAGTCACGTTTCTGACTGTTGCCTGTCAGTTCCGTTGCTATGGTTCCTTTATGTGTACTGAAACGAGAGCCGGTATAATTCCACGAGCGAAAACAAAATAATAATTGGAATACGTTATTTTAGTGTCTTAAAGGTAGATTGAGGTATGAAGGGTTAAGGTTACATTTTAGAATAATTGTTAGTCATGTTCTGTATACATACTAACATATAAGGGTATAATTAGTGTGGTTACTCCATGTTCCAGCCAGAGTGCAGATATCACCATTAGATTCACAAACCTGAAACATCATCAACTTCTTCACTACTGGTGATGACATTGTTGTCAGCTGCTGATACTGCTGCTGCAGCTTGTGGCGCCTGCTTCGATGAAAATAACTTTCTAATATCCATAACTTTGTAGGCTATTAGCTTAAAACTTGTCAGGCACTAGGAAGGATCACTTCTTCTTCAGGGCAGGGAAGGCTACGCAGTACGCAGGCTAATATCCCGCAGCGGCTGCCTCTCTGGTGGACTCCGGTACTACACATTACTCCCAAGACATTTTCAAAACAATTTTTTTTTTAAATGAAACATCCGGGGCTTGAGCCTAAGTAGCCACCCCCTAGCGCCGCCACTGGTGTGTGACCATTAAAAGAGGATTAGATTAGAATCCTCTAGGGCTGTACCCGAATATTCATTTATTGGAGTACTATTCAGGTTTCAATTTCGTTATTTGGATATTCGTTTTGTTTGTTTCCCCCCCTTTTTTTTCTCAAATATCAACGTAAGAGCTTGTGCCTCTTCGGGGGGTGCTAACACTTAACCATAAACGTTGTCGTTTACTTTCTCCGTCTTTATAAATAAGGATCTACAAATGATTTCAGTGGGTAATAAATAATAAGTTGGTACTTAATGCAGGAAAAACTAAATCTTTAATAATTGGGTCAAATCATCAGTTAAAATGTGAACCTAAATTGCAGTTACATTTAAACCATATTGACATTAAACAAGTCAAGGAAACTAAGTTGTTAGGGATAACTCTGGATCAAACACTGTCTTGGTCTAAACAAATTGATAATGTTGTGTGTAAAATGGGAAGGGGTGTGTCACTCGTTAAAAGAATTGTAAAACATTTGCCAATAGATGTCAGGAGACAAGTCTTGGATGCTTTGGTGCTATCACAGCTTGATTACTGTTTTGTTGTTTGGTCTAGTGCTTCAGAAAACGATTTAAATAAACTACAAGTAGCACAGAATAAGGCAGCACGATGTGTTCTGCAGTGCTCCTACAGAACCAGAGTGACTGAAATGCTGGAGACACTGAAATGGATGAGTGTTAGACAGAGGTCCATTTATTCTCTGTTAAATTTTGTAAAGAATATTACAGTGACACACTTACCACATATATTGTCACAAAAGTTCATAGCACAGTACTCTACACATAACTATCAAACCAGACATGCAATAGAAAAAAGGTTCATTTTACCCAAATCAAGATCAAATATCAGATAGAAAACAGTACTATACAGAGCAATGGTAAGCTGGAATTCGTTACCGGTCCATATCATTCAAGACAACTCAAACATACATTTCAAACATTTGCTAAAACAATATCTGAGAACTACAAATTAAATTT
>NW_011367485.1:0-2542 GCF_000735185.1 Notothenia coriiceps | reverse complement strand
TTATGACAACACAAAATAAAACATGGGAGCGGTGGAGATGAGGAGGTGTCGGCGTTCGAGCCGTTTACTCGGAAGGCTTCAGTAGAAGCTGCTGGGAGTCCCAGCAGCTTACTACTGAAGCCAGTCCCCAACTCCGGGGACTTCCAGCCGGGGATTTTGGGCGGCAGTATACGCCGTGAAGTTGTTTGCGGCCTGCCAGTAAACCCAAAGCAGAAGAAGAAGAAGTGACGTCAGCGGCTTCATTTACCTAATCCACCCCAAGGGATTTATTCCGGTGTGAACGCAATCTGTACTTAGTTCATCAGAACTAAAGAGTTCTGATGAACTAAGTTCTCATGAACCTTTGTGGGAAAAGTACTGCGGTGTGAAAGCGCCTAATAAAGCTTAGCACAGGTATATTGATACCACTGTAAATCTATGGTATCTGCATACATCCATACAATACATCCAGCATTGGTTGGGCAAGTAAGGAAACCCCTTACACAAAGTCATTTTAGCAATTTCTTATGTAAATATAATGAATATTTTCCAGAAGAAATTAGGGTAAAATAAATATATTGCAATTTCTACTGACAAATGACCATTAATAAAAATTAAAAAAATATATTTTATTTTACATTAATATTATTAGATCATCATTTCACAGCAATATCAACACCAGCTTTGTTGGAAAGAATTCCCTACATTTCACCTGTCTCTTGATAAGTGGCTTTTGTAATTGAATGGGTTGGTCCATTTTTACCCAGGAAGAGGAAATAGTAATGTTTCCAGCTGAAGTATAAATGATCACCTTTGCTTCTAATCAGTCCCTATGCACTCTCCTTCTCAATTCGTACCAACAAATTAAACGGCTAGAGAGACAAAATGATGGCAAATGAGAAATGATTTTGTGTAGAGTGCTCTTCCTGGGATCCTTTCCCTTTTTCAGGTGTCCCGAATATCCTGCCGATGATATGTAATTCAGGAAGTGTTATGACTCACTGTCAGCCCTAAGGGTTACGCTATTATGGTTCCCAAGTGAAAAACTACTCTCGCTCTGGTATTCTGCCCCTCTGAACAATATTCATGAAACCCACGGTAAGCCATTTCATTAATTCTGAATTGTTTGAGGAATAGAGCGCTGTTGCGCAGAGAGCCTCGCCAAAGCAAATAGGGTATGTTGTTATTAAATTCTCTGCATATAAAGCATTACCACCAGTGAAACTGTTAAGATTTATGAAAGCAAACCCCTGCATGTTTAGCAAACAAATATGACAAATTCAATCCTAATTCTGATTGCATTTTCTTTGTTGGCTTTATTACCATATAGCTATGCATTTACAAAAACACAAATCATTCCTATTCCTTTCAAACAATACTAACCTTAAAGGGGCCCTATTTTGTGTTTGTGCTTTTCCCCTTCCTGTAGTGCAGCGGTTTTCAAAGTGTGAGGCTCGGCTCCCCGGGGGGCCCCAGAGAGCTTCAGGGGAGGCGCAGCATGAGAAAAAACTAACGAGAAACAGTGAAATCTAGCTAGTTAACTTCAGCTAACTTTATGCGAGCGGCAAACATGGATCGATTTTTTGTGAAGTTACCTAAAGTGAGAGAGGAGGCTATGAAGCTAATATCCTGCCATAACTCCACGAACAAACTAAACAAGTTTTACAAATGCCTTATGATTCACTAACAAACACAGTGTGGTTAGCAAATACAAAACACCATCTACAAATTAATGCATTTAGTTTTGCAAATCAAAAATGTATCTATCAAACAAACACATACAATGTTTCTAATAAATCATGTTTCAGAGGCAAATTCAGCATAGGTTATACAAGTACAACACTTTTTCTTCTAAAGTCACAGAATATTACTGCAAAAAGTCACGTGACCTGGCGGGAGGTTGAGCAGAGCATGGAACTGCCCTTGCCAGTCTGATGACAGTGGTGTTTCTAGTGATCCAGCGATCTGATACCGGACCTAATTTAGCAATGAGCGGCCAACAGGTGAGTTTGTTGTTTTTTCTGGTGAAAAAGCCAAATTTAACTCAACTAAGTTACTGTTTCATGAATATGAGCAGACTGCAGGAGCTAGTTTACACCAAGCTAGGCACATTTCATGTTGGTTCAGTAGGAGAACTCAGTATCCACTCATTCCTCCACTGATGAATGGTGGGCAAAAGCCACAATTTTATTTATAAATGTATATAAAGATATATATAATTGGTGTAAGCTAGCTCCTGCCGTCTCCTTGATATCATCATACTCGTAAAACAGTAACTTGTGGAGTTTAACATTTTTCAACAGAAACAACATCAAACTCTTCTGTTGGAATGTTTTCTTTCAAAAAAAGACATTACACTAACACATAATCCCCAAGAGAAGAAAGAAAAATAAATACAACGCAATAAACAAGAAAAAAAGTAATACTTAAATAAATAAAATACAAAAATATACAGATGCTGCCAGCATAATTCAAAAAAGAAAACTCAAAACAACATAAATTATAAAAACTTATCTAAATGGACATTTACAAAAGGTTTCAACATTAGGTTACAAAGCTGCTA
>NW_011367484.1:0-2667 GCF_000735185.1 Notothenia coriiceps | reverse complement strand
AAGTCCGCCAACTCGCGCGGTGTAAATTACACAGACGGCAGTTAGTAAGATTGATTTCAGTAGCCACTTGTCTGGAAATACCGAAGACTAGAAACGGTTTTGAAAACTTTTGTCACGTAGTGATCGTCTTCTCAATAGAACATCTTTGATAATGTCTTCTGGCCAATCAGAATCAAGATAACGGCGTGGTGTTGTTGCAGGAAGTCCTGACGGAGAATACTTTTGCGGTAGTGCATCTCTATATAGGCCTACATCGATACAACATTACGTGTTGATTTAATAAGACCCCACAGTTTGATGAGTGATAGATGTGTGGGCTGTCTTTCATTTTGACACACAGAACAATGTTATAATAAACATACATACTGTATGTTAAATGGATATATCCGCCTTCTTTCATTTATCTTTCCATTCCCACAACAATATACATAAAGAAATGGCATATTTTGGACATAGTTCGAATGGTGATTAATCACGATTAATTAATTTTTAAGCTGTGATTAATCTGATTAAAATTTGTAATCGTTTGACAGCCCTAGTTTTAACAGATCTCTGTGGAGAGAATCCCTACAACATATCCAGTGAACTATGCTGTGATTCAACGGTTGTAAATACAACTGTGCCAGATGCCAGTTGCTGCGGTAAAGGTGAGTAGAGCTGACACAGTATTGGTGTGCAAAATAAACTGATTTGTGTCAGATTTGTTGTGACAAAAGTGATAACGTTTTCAACAGCATCTTTCTCTTTTCCGCAGTGCCATTTGATAAAAACACACACTTGTGTTGTGGTCCGCATAATAACAAAACGTTCCTGCAGAAAGACTCCATTGGCCACGTGTGCTGTGGACATAAGCAGTACAACCCTAAGACTGAGTGCTGCTATGAGATGAATGGAAGCCTAGAGCCAAAGCAGATCAATTCCAGCTCCTGTAAGAAGGATTTATGTACGTCTGAGCATCGTCATGTGGCAGCACTGATTCCCTAGAATTCATCTGATATAGAGAGCCCAAGAACCAGTTCCTAACCACATAAAGATTTAAGTATTAACTTGGAGAAATTTTTTTTAAAAGACACTTAAAGCAGCAACAAAAAATGCCTCTTCAACAATAAGTAGATTCCCCAACGATAATAGGGATCTGTTTATAAATGGTCATCTGATTAAAATATTAACCAATAAATAAAATGACTAAATAAAGCCTGTAATCATAAGGTTATCAATAGGCAGGTTTAAGCCCATTAGTAGACCTACATTCTGCCTTAATGTTGTTTTACAATCCAAGCTGAAAGTTGTCAACAAACAGTGCTTTTAAACGAGTTGATCTTTTGATCGCTCTTCTTTAATTTTTTCTTTCAGTGTAGGTTTAAATGGCTAAGAGGTGAACCACCGCCGTAGGACTGAAAACCCATAGTTAACCCTGAGGTTAATTTGCTAACCCCAAATTGTGCCTTGTTGTAGGGGCCTCATGAGGCATGAAGTGATTGCCTGAACATGCAGGATGACACACTGACAGTTGCTCAATGATCATGTTTAAATGACAAGCGCCCACACTTTTTATTTATGACACAATTATTATTTCCTCACACTCAATACTTTATGTGTTTTTTTTCTCTACAGGCGTGCAGAATCAGGTAAGAAACAAATTGATATCTTTAATTTATGTGATTGACCTCTCTGTCGTTAGAAAAAAAGCAAAAAAAAAATTACCTGTAGACCACTTCATGTATAATAAAGTGGATGGATAAAACAACAGAAGCAACTGACAATAGACCCACTCTGCTGCAGTAGTTCTGTAATTAAAATGTAGATTGTGTATCGATTCAGATTGATCACAATGTTTTAAAGCATTAGGTGTTTTAAAGCATTAGTGGCGTTTTTAATTATATTACCTTGAAGAAAAGGGAGAGATGTAAGGAAGTGGGTATAGACTGGTGCCGGGATGACATATTTACCCGGAAGTAAGCTGCGCATGGGTTTCCTTGACAAAAAAACAATGGGATTTCTCCATAGGATTTTGGAAAATAGCTCGAAATAAGGTCTGTGGAAAACGAACCTGTTTGATAAATTCACGTTTTGTTCAGCCGGATAATATCCACATGTCTACCCTACTTTTATAATTTTAAAGTCATAAATCTAATCGCCAGAAGTAAAATGCTAACGTTATGCTATAAACGAACTACAGCCGAGTACAGCAGGGTCGCACGACTTCAACATCATGCCAACTTAAGAT
This sequence comes from Notothenia coriiceps, assembly GCF_000735185.1. Classification (NCBI taxonomy): domain Eukaryota; kingdom Metazoa; phylum Chordata; class Actinopteri; order Perciformes; family Nototheniidae; genus Notothenia; species Notothenia coriiceps. The sequence goes on along the minus strand of NW_011367484.1, from coordinate 440 downwards.
CGATATTCAAACATACAGATTCAAAATTGTACAAGTTGAAGCGTGTGTTTTAACAATTTGCAAGAGTGCAGGAACTTGCTTTCAAGCAAAACAGGGGCAGACAAACTTAGTGGGAGTGTTTACGTGTTCGGTGTAATGACGTACAACGGCCTCGACAACTTCTGTAGTCCTATTCAGCCACTTGTTAACAACCATCGTTTTTCATACACGTAAACTCTTTAAAAATCACCAGTGGGGTCACTGCTGATGTATTTAATGTTGTAGAACAAAACGTGATCTGTCGCTTAATTTTGTGTCAACCACCTTATTTCGAGCTATTTTCCCAAATCCTATGGAAAAATCTCATTGACTCTGAGACGAGGGAACCGGATGTGGTAAAATGCTAACTCACTTCCGGGTTTTAGGACTCGTCACTGCACCATTCTATTGGCTAGCGGTCA
>NW_011367483.1:0-1044 GCF_000735185.1 Notothenia coriiceps | reverse complement strand
CTGCTCTCAATCTCGCACTCACTTCAACGTTCACTCCTATCTCCGTCTACTCCGTCTCAGCACGTCGCACCACTAAGTTGATGCGATTTGATTGGATTGTGAGGCAAGGGAAGCCAGCCGCCTCTGGCTTCCCTTGGCATGGCCCTGACCAATCACAGGTTGGCAGGGGCATGACGTGAGCCTCATCTGATTGGTCAATCCCTCCATTTTTTTTCACCAAGGGAAGCAAATTTCGGCTGGCCTCCTCTCGCAACAGAGAGTGCAATCTACTGTTTCACCGTAACATCTAGAGGGGCGCTGTTTCACTCTTTGTAAAATACTCAATGAGAATGGGGGAGAGATGGGCCGGCAGCAACACACAGCACAGAATAATTATCGAAACTAAACAAAATGTTTTCATTTATTTATTAAAATTATAACTACAATCCGAAAAAACAGGGGAAGCCTGGCTTCCCTTGGCCTCCAGGAGAAAACGCCACTGGTGGAGGTATGCCCATTATTTTGAGTCCGTCCGAATAATAGACAGGAATGTGACGGTGAGGTGCAAACTGTGTCCAGACCAGAAGCTGTTACCCACTGCTGTAAACACCACGTCAAACCTCAACAAACACCTGCAAAGAACACATGCTAAGGTGAAGCTAACGCACACTGTTCTTCTTCTCTGTCTTCCGGTTGTTGCCTGTTTTGAATGACGAATACACACTACCGCCGCCTGCTGTTAAGGAGAGTTATTGCCACTCACGCATGCGCAGTTCGTATGTATTCGGCGAGTAAAGTAACGAGTAAAGTAACGAGTTACTTTATGTAGAGAGTAACGAAGTAGTGTAATATATTATATATATATAATATATATTACATATTACTTTTAAAAAAAGTAATATGTTGTAGTGCCGAGAGATAGGGAGGCAGAGGCGGTGCAATGATTGTGTAAAAGGGTACTTTATTTAAGAGCCGCAAAGGACATGTTGTCCGGTTGCAGTCCGGGAAGAAGAGAGAGAGAAGTCAGGAGGGCACACAACATATAGTAAACACAAACATGTCCGT
>NW_011367482.1:0-1857 GCF_000735185.1 Notothenia coriiceps | reverse complement strand
ACAATATGTTTAAAACATAAAAATAAAAAGGTTTAAAAAAGTTATTGTTTAATGTTTTAAGGAGGTGACGCTACTCAGCCAATCAAATCGGTGCAGTCAGCACGATAGATTCAAACACACACAGAGACACGACAAGAGGAGAGAAACAGTCGGAGTAATTTCAAATGGCGGAAGGTAGACAGCGAAAACAGAGCATTTAATTACATTTTCTCTTACTGGACCTCTTTGAAATGCAATTGAATACACCTGCATATAGCAACAACAACAATAATAATAATAATAATAATAGCAGCAATAATAATTGAGAGGGGGGGCGCGGCTGTTCTTATGTTCTCTGAGGGGAGGCTCACCTACCCACACTTTGAAAACCCCTGGTCTAACCTATACTATCAAAAAACTACTTACTGAATCTAACTCTATGGACGATAACTCGATGGACAATGACAAAATAATCTTACGCTGGAAGGCTTGGAACACACGAGACAATCTGGCAACGAGACAGGGGAAGACGAGAACTATATATACTAGACAGACAACACCAGGTGAAGACAATTTAGACAATCACAACAGCGGGAAAACAGACAAGGCAGGAAACGTACTATAGACACATGAGGGTAAACAAGACTATCAAAATAAAAACAGGAACCTATCTAAACACAGAACATAAAACCTAAACTAGGGAAGAATCTTTAGCAGAGCCGTCTACGCACAACAATTGCATTGTGTTTGTTACTTTCGTTGCAGTTGTATGTCTTAAGTGTAATTTGGCATGCTTTTATTTTTAAGGCGAGTTTACGCTGTTGACAGTTGTTGTTGCTATGGAAACAAGAAACGTTTCACAGCGGGCGGAACTTGTCATAAAGTCCCCGATAATAAAGCCCACCCATTTAGAGGGAAGATATGATTGGTCAATTGTACTGTCATTTGACATTACTCTCTCGTTCAGTTACTACTACAGCGGGCCCTCTGTGAATTCATAGCTGGACGTCCAACAGCTCCTGTCTTCACCTCGCAGAGACGAGCTTCTTTCATTTAACCCTTCACATTCAAACACAAACTGAATAGGCAGATTCAAAGGATTTATTTCTTTGGAAATGTTATTTAAATACAATTTAATCAAGTTATCTTTGGTAAAACTAATTTAAAAAAATATATAAAGAAAAATATAATTTGTTTTAATGTTTTTAAATATTATTTTGTAGAATATCTTAGGCCAGAGACAGGCTCGCCACTGGTAAAAAATCTCTCATACAAACATGTGAAACGCTCTCACAGACACACACAACAGCGTTGCAGTCGGGAAGAAAGGCAATGTGGAGCGAGAGAGAGAGAGCGAGAGAGCAAAAGAGAGAGCAAACCTTTATCTATTTAATAAAGTTGTAAAAAATAAAGTAAGAAATCATTCCAATGTGTACTATAGGACAGTAAAAAGTTTAAAAGGGGAGTGATTAGTAAAATATGCATAAATAAAAAGAAAGAATGCTAACTAGGCAACATAAGATAAGAATAAACAAGTTTAAATGATTTGTTGTGATCATATTCTAAAGATGTTTGGATTATTGAAAAGTATACAGCTTCCTTTCATCTGAGTGTTGAGAGCTGTATCCATAAATTCATGTTGTGCTCAAAGTATGGCTGCTCGATTATGGCAAAAATCATAATCTTGATTATTCGGGTCAATAATTGATATCACGATTATTAAAAAAGATTAACCATTTACTTTGAAAACATCCATTTATTGAAGAAAATAATTTGAAAATTATGTTTTTAACAGTTGATTACCCTGAACTTTAAGTATAATTCAACTGAAAAAAGTAAAATCGTTTTATTTCGATTATGTTGTTTTCATAATCGTTG
>NW_011367481.1:0-3433 GCF_000735185.1 Notothenia coriiceps | reverse complement strand
TTGATATGACAATAAAGAATTATCGTATCTTATTACACATGCAATATTTGACATTCAATACGGCATTGCCTTTACTTAATTAGTTGTATTTTGTTGTTTTTTTCAGTCAAAAGCAATAAAGCATAATCCTTTCCAAAATGATGCACTATTCCTTTAAGCACAATTAGTTGTGGCATTCATGGTATTATGAGACACATGCAGGGTACTCTCTCAAAGGATATTATAACTACCTTTGTCTGCTTTCTTCCAGGAACTTCTTGAAAGGTTTACATATAATAATATGTACTCTTAATTCAGGTGTTTCAGTTTAATAAAAGTGAAATAGACAACATTATCTATTTAACTTATCAACATGAAATATAAATATATATTGATTGCACAATGTATTGACTTAAGAATAATGACACGTCTCACAATTAGTTGTGGCATAGAATGGATGTTATTCTGACTTATTCAGTTTCAATAACCATTACAGCTGTGTTAAATATCAGCAATAACTTAAACATGTATGAGAAGAGTGGGAGTGGTTAAACATCTGGTATAGGGGGAGCGGTGCAAACCAGGCTGTGTGCTTTACAGAGCTCCCTGTCGTTATGCACGTTTTAGCAACAGACCTGTCATTTGGTAAATGTAAACTGACATGTTTTCAGAAAAGCCAGGCCCTTTCTTTTTAAACAGTGAGTCATTGTTCATTTGTATCACTTTGAATTATCATACTAATATATCAATGAATGTGTGTACCTTGCAGCATGAGGACGCCTCAATAGAAATGTTCAAACACCTGGTGAAATCCAATGGGGATCTGAAGTGGATGATGAAGGCATGTGGCATGAAGCTGTCCGATGACTTGGTCTTCATCAAAGAGATGATTAAACCCCCGAAAACACAAGAGGAAGTGAGTCATGCAATTTGAATTAAATGATATCAGCATTATCTTCGTTATTGCTACAATAGCCAATGTCTAATGCCAGTCACTCTGTGCTGTCATCTCCACAGTATAAAGGCCGTCCAGAGAAGTCCTTCCTCTATGAGATTGTGGCCAACAAAAGAAACGGCATTGATGTGGACAAGTTTGACTACTTTGCCAGGTGGGGCTTGGTTCAACAGCTAGAGCAGTTCACTTTCTAATGCAATTAAACAAATGTGTATTATACAAATAAATAATTCACATTTAGAACATAGTCCTGGTTATTTAAAGAACATGTAGCATTCTCCTGGAGTCTTACATGAGTTTTTGTAATAAGCACATTTTCTTTACTTGTTGTTAGAACAGGGTACAAAATACTGGACTCAAATGCGACGACTCATATTTTTAATGAGAAAAATAAAACAAAGTATTAACAAAAAATCACTCTTGCGAGGACAAAACAAAACTTCTTGATTTCAAGCAAATAAAACTCTCCTCTCTGGTTTTAACACTGGGTCTCTGGACATAGAAGCACACTGACACAAGACGAACTGGCACAAGACAAAGGGAGACAAGGACTATTTAAACATGAGGGAATTGGGAACAGGTGGAAACAATCAGGGGCGGGGCAGACGCTGACGATGGCGGAAAAACACCCAAAGTGAGGAAGTAACAGGACTTGAAAGGAAAGACAAGAGGTAAGTACAAAATAAAACAGGAAATGGGAAAACGAGACATGACATGAAACATGGGGACTTGACTAGAGATGACAGACATAAAATAGACAGACAAGACGTGAAGTAACATGAAAACCTGACTACATAGAAACCTGACTAGACTTGGAATGACATAAACACCTGACTAAACATGAAATGACAGACATAAAACAAACACAACTAACACAATTGACGAGACACCACAGTACTCCCCCCTCTAGGGACTGCTCCGGAAGTCCCAGACACTCCTGGATGATCCTGACAGAAGTCAGTGATCAAACTACATCAAACTGACTACATCAAAGCCAGCCTCCCACCCTCCCTCGACCCTCATCAGTTCGCCTCTAGAGCCAACAGATCCATGGATGATGCCATCGCCACGGTCCTTCACACAGCTGTGAGCCACCTAGAAGGCCCAGGCAACTATATAAGGATGCTGCTTGTCGATTTTAGCTCAGCTTTTAACACCGTCATACCTGACATACTAGTGGAAAAATTGTCAAGCCTAGGTTTCCCCTCCATCATATGCGCCTGGCTTAATAATTTCCTTACAGACCGTCCTCAGACAGTGAAAATAGGCCCTTATTGCTCCTCCACCCGCACCCTCAGCACTGGCTCCCCGCAGGGCTTCGTGCTGAGCCCTCTACTCTACACTCTCTACACCAGCGGTGGGGAACCTGCGGCCCCCGGGCCGTATTCGGCCCACGAGATAATTTAGTACGGCCCTCGAGGTAATTTCTAAACACACGCAAAAAAGAAAAAAATTAAAGAAATCTAGACCGCAAAAGAATTAAACAAGTGAGTGCCTGTTTTTCCTGGCCAAGGTCAGGGTCCTTGAACACAACTTGAGCCTAAGGTGTGATCACGTGGTATATGTCTCGTCTGACAGGGGTGTAGTGCTGACGGAGAGCACCAGAACGTCGCTCCGGCACTTCCAGAAATTGCAGTACCCATAAGGAGCCGTACACATGCCGCAGTTTTTTCGTGGCTGTGTCTTTAGTTGTAAGCCCAATGGCGATCTGTTCATCTGTCATACTGATCATACAGTCGATAACTTAGTTGTTATTAGCATCTGGTTAGCTAGCTATGCTAACAAATATAAGAAGCTTTTTATCCAACCAGCGAGGTAAAGGCACATCTTTGTATGATCATTATAGTTATAAAAAAATAAGAAAATAAAATAAACAGGTATAAAATACTATATGACAGTACAAAAAAGTTGTTATTAATAAACAAGAATACAGTTTAAAGGGGAGTGATTTGTAAAATATCCATAAAGAAAAAGAAATCTGCTTACAGTTCTGTTTCATATGGATGTTGAGAGATGTATCCATAGATCTCCTAATTTTTCTCTCTAAGTGCACCAGATTGATGCTTTTAACTTCAACATTTAAAAAATAATCTTCCCGGGGGATTTTTTTTTTTTTTTTTAAATAATCTTCCCGGGGGGGGCCTCTCTGAAGAACCAGCACCTTACCGTGGTAGAGAGGTTTGTGTGCCCTGATGAACCTGGGGGCTGTGTTGTCTGGAACCTTGTGTTCCTGGTAGGGTCTCCCATGGCAAATTGGTCTCAGGCAAGGGGCCAGACTAAGATTGGTTCACAAGACCTCATGAAAGACGACACACGAAGTGAGGATACCCGGCCCGGAGAAAGCCCGGGGTCCCCTTCTGGAGCCAGGCCCAGAAGGAGGACTCGTCGGCGAGCGTCTGGTGGCCGGGCTTGCCACGGAGCCCGGCCGGGCACAGCCCGAAAAGGCAACGTGGGCAACACCTCCGCTTCTCCATCCCGCGGGCCCACCACCTACGGGAA
>NW_011367480.1:0-3785 GCF_000735185.1 Notothenia coriiceps | reverse complement strand
CTACCAAACCTGGGCCTAATCGCCAAAACACTATTTCATTCACTTGCTACAAACTGTCATCATTATGTTCATTTATATAATGTGACCCGATAATAAACATGTATTCCATACATCACGTCTCTCCTGAGTGAAATGAAGCTCAGCGCAAGTTCAGACAGGAAGACCTATCACTTCGTATTGCACGTCATGGCAATACTCGCTCCCTTCACTTAAGGATAGGGAGCGCCACTCCTCAGCAAACCTATCACGTCCCTCTATTCACAAGCCTAATCATCGCACCTGGTAATCCCTCTATATATGCTCTCCCCTCTTCTATCAGCTGTCTTCCAGGTGTCAACGCGCAACCCTCCTCCACCCCTTCGCCTCCTGCTTCCAACTCAGGACCGAGCTTAACCTTCTCCCTTCCAACCGGACCTAACCACTTATCACCACCACCAGTGTCTAGACCCAGGGGGGTTCATCGGAAACGGTTCTTTCCTTCCCGAATGACATCCTACCAAACCTGGGCCTAATCGCCAAAACACTATTTCATTCACTTGCTACAAACTGTCATCATTATGTTCATTTATATAATGTGACCCGATAATAAACATGTATTCCATACATCACGTCTCTCCTGAGTGAACTAAGTTTGGCGTCGAAAAAAAGATAATAGAAATGTAAGTGAATATTTCACTGTTTTTAACACTATGCTAATTAAAAACAAATCAAAGTAGGCGGAGCTTAGAGGTTCAAGAGGACCAAATGTACAGCAGGTCCACCCGGATAAGAGTGCAAAATGTCCGGTCAAACAGACTTAAGGTGCGACTATGTAAATGTTTCCAAAAGTATTTACATATAGGTGGCGCTAGCAAGCATGTTGGACAATTTGAACCCATTGACTCCAGAATGTCACATTTGTCAACGGTCTTGGCGTCCGAGCCCTCAAAAACAGGTTTAAAGCGTAGGAAGAAGAAAAAATCCCTGAATAACAATAGGTTTCTCGCACTTCATGCTAGGACGCCGTTGGGTCCTAGCGCTCTCGTGCTCGGGCCCTAATTAGGCTACTAAACAGGTTCAATAAAAACATGAGGAGAGGTAAAAAGCAATATAATAGATATATGGGGGAAATAGCGAATACGAAAATAAATACCACAAGCTCCTGATTTCCATTTTGCTTCACTTCTTACAAAGTACATATTATGAGGTAATGGGGGCTTAATTTCTCTGAACTTCGGGGATAATGAAATTCAACTAATCACATTGTGCTGAGAGGGAGAATTAAAGAAACTAAAACTCAAAGGTTCTGTCATCCGAAAAGAAGACTTCCATCTCTATAACTCCTTTCAACCAGATCCACTTCTTCTGTTCTTACATTTCACAATAAAAATGACAGATAATATTCCCATGCCGGTATTTACAAGTGTTGTGTTGTTTCCTTAGCATGCCCACGCTGTGTTAAAGGTCTTTAGATTGATTGTTGATAGATCCCACACTGACAACCAGACTGTTAATCCTCAATTTGTATTAGAGTTTACACACTCCTCCATTGTCTGAAATGATTCTGAAAGGATGAAAAGATAAGTAGTTACACCATATACATTATACTTTCCAAATAAATTAGTCCTATATTGTAGTTTTTAATTATTCAAGCTTAAATATATGAGGGACAAACAGTTGAACAGGAGAGGGAAACTGAGATAAGAAATAGTGCATTCTCCAAATCCCTCTACAAGATATTTTTTTAGTTGTGGTTGTTATTTGGAGACTATTTTACACAGTAACATTTCAAAGATTAGTTTTCTTTTAACTGTGGGAATGTTTTAAAGCAAAATGTTTAACGTTTAGGGAAATAAGTATTTAACTGCTTATCGTTTTGTTGCAATATTCCCTCAGGGGCCCTTTAAGGATCCCTGATGAGCCCCAGTTTGAATTATCTGATCAACTGGCCGAATCTTCTCTGGATATTGTATATGAACATAAACTTCAGAATTTTCATCTAAGCCAACATGTTCAAAATGAATGTTATTCACACTAACGGCCCGTCCACACAGCGGCGTGCGTTGAAGCTTGCCGGCGGGCGTGTCTGAAACTTGACTAACAACCAATCACATGAATATCCCGCTCCGTACACACAAGCACGCGGTTTGATTGGCTAGAGCTTGTACTGGCATATGATTTGATTGGCTGACGCTTCCGTCAAAGCTTCAAAAGTTGAACATTGCTCAACTTTTGCAGCGAGCGACGCGTAGCGAAGCGTCACGTCACCCCATTCAAAGTGAACAGGTAGAAGCGTTGAAGCTTCAACGCACGCCGCCGTGTGGACGGGCCGTTAGTCTCAGGTAAAAGCTAGGTAGAGTTCAAGTATAGAAACAAGGCCAAAATGCCATTCAACCTACATTATGGGCTTTGAGTTGAAAATCATTGAAAAGTTCATTTACATGTAGTCAAAGAGAAACATCTATTTCACATGCTGATTCTGTTGATCCCCTCTTTGTGGATACAAATAGCCATCAACAGAAAGGCGGGTGAATCATGCCCTCGAGACAAGGCTGTGCCGAAGGGGAGTGAGAAGGATTGCATTAAAAGCCACACAATTTTTCTGAAAAACACTTTATCGAACTAACACCTTCATACAGCCGGACAGAGTGTTCCTGCGTTTCTATTTATTAGTTCAACATAATATGCTTTTTCAAATAAGTTTGCAGTTAGTTATAACCAATATCAGAAAATGTTGAAACTTTATCGTGTACTTTAGGCTTTGTGCTTTTATGAGTCACATCTTTGATGACAGCATTTTTTGACATTCATTCTTTTTAGGCACAATGTTTGAACCCATTAGCATTTTTTTTTTCATTCAGGTCGATTGAGGGAAGCATAAAACAATGATCTCTGCTGTGTGCACATGCAGTATAAGGACACATGGATCATTAAGGAATATTTATTTCAAAATTAATATAAAACTGCTGGCGTTAGTGTTCCCAGTTGTTTACAGATCTACGCCAGCCCAACCATTCGTATCAAGTGTGATCAGAGAGGAGGAAACCGCTCAAGCAGATTGCATCCGATAAAGATGCCTCCATTGAGGAATTGCATGGAATCTTTCCAAACAGACAGTAAGATTGGTTTCCAATTCCTCCCATCAGACAAATTGAGCCCAGTGGCCAATTATTCCCATTGCCAATTAACCTTGCAACCAGCCCCTTCTCAGCTCCTTCTGACTCAGCCTGCCAAATTTGCTTTTGCCTGTCACGTCGACACCACTGATGAAAACAGACAGGGAAATGCTGTGCTGCTACATAGGACCAGATATCATTGTGTAATCCATATCAGCTCACCTAGGGTTCTTTGTTATAGGGAATCTAAGATGAAAAAAAACATGCATTCTCTACATATTCAATCAATCAATCAATGTTTATTTATATAGCCCAATATCACAAATGTTACATTTGTCTCAGTGGACTTCACAGTTTGTAAAGAATATCAGTATGACAATACGACACCCTCTTTCCTTAGACCCTCACATCGTACAAAGAAAAACTTCAGGAGAAAAGCCACAGTTTAAAGGGGAACATGGGAGAAACCTCAGGGAGAGCAACAGAGGAGGGATCCCTCTCCCAGGACGGACAGACGATAGATGCCGTGTGTAAATGTATCTGTGAACAGCCATCATATACAGTTTGATTATAGTCCGTAGAGTCGTAGTCACGACTCAAGTATCTCAATCTTAAGCTTTATTTATTTATATAGCACATTTAAAACAACCTCAGTGGACCAAAGTGCTGTACAGGCAATACATACAATAT
>NW_011367479.1:0-3892 GCF_000735185.1 Notothenia coriiceps | reverse complement strand
TGAACTGTCAGCTAACTCGTGGTCTAACTAACCTTATTCAACAGAAAATAAAATACCAACAACAGGGCTTGGGAGCCAGTGGTCGCACTCGCGTTAACCGAATACCCCCCATGTCAGCGCGAGTGAGTGATAAATTGTGCACTCGACGGGTAATAATGGATTATGACGGAAATGTTACGATCCTGTCCGTCAAAATGACTGACAACGAAAAAGTCTAAAGCCACCACTGCTTGGGAGAAAGAAACAATGCGATATTTGGGCCCATTTTCGCTACAATGAGGCGGAGAAAAAAAGCGAATGCATTGTTTTATGAGAAGGGAAGCAATGTGGCCATAACACAGCTGGTAAAAACACCACAAACCTGACCTGATACTCTCTGCAAAGCTGCATTCTTAATCATTCAACCTGTGTTTTTCATCAAATAAGGACAATATATAATCTTATTGTGAAATAAGTTTGACTAAAATTACAAATTATTGGTTTTGGCTCGACTAGTTTGACTGAAATGTTCTATATATAATCTGATGACTAAAAAAGACTCAACAGTTTTCATTGACAAAAAGTAGACTAAAATAATTAGTTTTCTTTGACTATAATAAGACTAAAATGCTCAGACTTTTAGTCGACTAAATATTGACTAAAATATTTACTGTTTTAGTCTACTAAAATAAGACTAAAATTCTCAGACTTTTAGTCGACTAAAACTTGACTAAATTAAAAACAGGATGAAGTTGACTAAAACTAAAAAGGAAATTTAACACAGGACTAAGACTAAAACTAAATAAAAAATAGCTGACGAAATTAACACTATTTATCAGACAGCATTAGTTTACAATTCACAAAGAACTGATTGTGTAGAACAAAAAACAATAATAATAATTATGAATGCAAACGTCTCACCAGTCCTTGAAGAACTTTATCCTTCCTCATCCCGAGCTGTCTTCTTCTCTACTTCCTGTTTGCTGTGCAGAACCTACCTGCTGGTGGACCCCTGTGAACGGGAGGAGCGGGTGATGGACGGCCTGCTGATGATCGCCATGAACAAACACAGAGAAATCTGCTCCATCCAGTCCAGCGGGGGCATCATGCTGCTTAAAGAGCAGGTGAGGAGACACCACTCCACAGCTGTCTTTTAGTTTTGCATCGGTCACCGTAGAGCTTCATATTTCCCATGAGAAAAATCCAAAGACTTTAACATCAAATTATTTCGACTGTGTTTAAGGTTATGAGATGCAGTAAAATAGCCAGCGTAAAGGTGTCTGAAATCACAGAACTCATCAGCAAAGCCCTGGAGAACGACAAGAGAGCAAGGTGAGCATCACTTCATTGTTAAACAGTATTTCAACTTCTGCTGTTAAAATACATAAACACTCTATAATTTCACATTTCACAGAAAAGCAGGCGGAAGGTGTGGTTTTGCGGAGTCAATGCCACAGGAGCGAATCACAGCTCTGAAAACGGACGAGACCTCGGTGGAGATGACTGATGCGTCAGAAAGAGCCAATGACATCGTCGAGAACGCCGAGGTCCCGCCTCAAACGTATCCTTTAACAGTATCTACAAAGAAAATGTGTCTTTGTACCTTTGCATTATTATATCCACTGCGGCTCCTTAACCAAATATATCAGGGTGCCTTCCCCAGTGGTGCCTGTGCCAGGGGTGGGGCAGGTGGGGCAGGGCCTGCAGAACACCTGGGGACTGGAAGAGGAGGAAGAGGAGGAGGATGGTGATGAAGAGGAGGAAGAACAAAAAATGGAAGAGGAACAGGATGAAAAGGAAGACAGTAGAGAAGGTTATTACACATGCCTGCAAATTAGTCGCTTTTTTGGCGCCTCCCGCTTTTTTAACGCTGATTTGGGTGACTTGTGTAATTCGTGGAGAACCAAAGAGTTTTCGTTATGGGGGGGGGTCCGACTCACGGACTGACGGACAACTTCTCACTTCTAAAATGTTTTAAGAAATCTTGACCGCAAAATAATTAAACAAGCAAGTGCCTGATTTTCCTGGCCAAGAACAGGTTCCTTGAGCACAACACGAGCATAACGTGTCATCACGTGGTGTAGTGCTGACGGAGAGCACCGGAACGCCGCTCCAGCACTTCAAATATTGCAGTACCCATAAGGAGCCGTACACATGCCGCAGTTTTTGCGTGGCTGTGTCTTTAGTTGTAAGCACAGTGGCGATGTGTTATTAGCATCTGGTTAGCTAGCTATGCTAACGAATTTAAAGAGCTTTTCTACAACCAGGTGGAAGACAGCTCTCTCCTGACAGACTGAGAGGCTCAAATGACCTCATCTCAGTGAGGTTAAGGCACACCTTGATATGATCATTATAGTTATAAAAAAATAAGAAATGAAAAACAGGTATAAAATACCATATGACAGTAACAACTTTTTTTTTTAAATAACAAGAATACAGTTTGAAAGGAGAATGATTTGTAAAATATCCATAAAGAAAGATAAATCTGCTTACAGTTCTGTTTCATATGGGTGTTGAGAGATGTATCCATAGATCTCTTATGGCGCATTTCCACCGCAGGCCTCGCTCGACTTAGTACGGTTTTGTTAGGCCTTGTTAGGACCGGCTCACTTTAATTCTGCGCTTCCATTACAGTTTAGGACTATAGTAACGCAGTGTAGGCGGAGCCGTGACGTCATCTTCAATGAGCACCCCAGAAAAACAACATCAGCCATTAGCTGTTTGCACTCAAGCTCCTAATATCTGTTCAGAAACTAGACAAAAGTTAAACAAGTACGAACCACTGACTGTCTGTGTCATGGCGAATACAGTCGCTGGTTTATTTATGTCTGTATAGGCCGTTGTTGTGAGTGTGGACGGTCGGAGCATATACTGCGTTAGCTTAGCCGATCTCCATTTAGACAACAAATCAAGTTTTATTTATATAGCACATTTTTAAACGATTTTTGGTTGAGCCAAAGTGCTGTACATATAATAAAAATAGCCCACAGTAGAGACACTTTACAGCAAATACAACAGCACAGTTTGTGCAGAATATCAGTATGAGAAGACGACACCCTCTATCCTTAGACCCTCACATCGTACAAGAAAAAACTTCCGGAGAAAAACTCACAGTTTAAAGGGAAACATGGGAGAAACATCAGGGAGAGCAACAGAGGAGGGATCCCTCTCCCAGGACGGACAGACCTGCAATAGATGCTGTGTGTAAATCGAAGAGATAATACATTATACAGCATATAGACCGAATGTTAGGAAATGCATGTGTCTGTAATAAGAAGATGAATCCACGAGGATGTCAGCTACAATCCTGGAGACCAAGGAACAATGGAATATTTGTTCTGAAGGCAAAGTAGAAAAATAATCTATTTTACAAAGAAAGGATTGATTTGAAGCATTGGAATGTGAAGAAGCCCAACTTTTATGAACTTCAGGTTGCAGTCATAATGAGAAGCTGCTGACGGTTTAACCACCAGGCATTGTCATCTTTAAACAACGTGAGAGAGTGGCTGAGATTATATATTATTATTATTATATTCAAGTCTTGCCGTTAAGCAGAGCTGTCATCGAGATGACTCTGCAGAGCTGCTCCAGAAACTTCACGTCAACGCATGTGTGAATGCAGATAATTACCCACTCTCCTGTTTCCTGAGGTTTTTTTCCTGAAAAGACAAAAGTCCATCACAGGAGTAGATGTCTTTCACGCACACAGATAACTGCCTTGTACTTAAAGGAGCTTATACTTTATCCACCTTTTCATTATCTATCGCTTGGTTGGTTATACCTCTAGATATCTTCCATGAGGTTGTTGCCAATGTTTTCGTTGTTGCTAAGATGTTCAGGTAAGAAAACATCCGCCTGTATGAGCAAACACTTTGAGACACATTTGTGGAATCAGCTTCCAGTTTGTGTTCGG
>NW_011367478.1:0-1148 GCF_000735185.1 Notothenia coriiceps | reverse complement strand
TCCGTTTTTAGTTGTAAACGGCAAGCTAGCTATGGCTAGCCAGATAACTGGTAGCTAGAAGCTAGCTTGCTACATGTGGTAGCATTGAATACCTGCTGGATAATGGAGATCAGTGGATTGTATTATATTAGATTTAATGTTATTTTCATTGAACACAGTACACCAAAATTGAGTTTATATCCAAGCAAAAAAATGCAAAGAGTAATTAAAGTGCATGAGGTAAGCGCCGCCATTTTCTATCATAATGCTCAGGTCTGTCCATCTCTCCTGGCCTTATAGTACAGCGGTTAAGCCCTCAAATCAAGGGAAATTGTGCACTTTTTGAAAGAAACATGAAACTTCTACCATAGTTAGTTTATATCATGAGGTTTATTTTTAGATGTGGAGGGAAGTCAGATTTGACCTCTGAGGCCCGGGAGAGGTCAAATCGGGGATGGCCACCAATAATATTCAAAACTGACTCACTTTGGAACCGAACACTGTAGAAAAACACTTAAGGTGTCATTTCCCACAAATGTTAGGGTGCCCATTCTGTTGGTGATACATTTGAGACCAATATAATTCAAGAAAATGCATTTATGTTAAAGTCAAGGTAAAAATATATCAAAATATTTATTTTTTATGTACCCAAGAACATTCTTCAATTGATTTCTTTGTAGTCTCAGTATTATTTAGTTATAAGTTATTATTTCATGGGGTGTGTGGATATTTGTATGCATTCTCAGCACAGATTTATCAGCAGTTGACCCCCCTAGACCATTTCAACAGACTACCTGCAATACCACCGCGGACCACTGGTTGAAAACCCCCTGCTCTAAAGCTTCAGTAGCCTACTTATTCGAGGGGTTGTTGCTAGACAACATGGTGAGAAGTATTCAGAAATGCCACTTCTGACACTTCGGACATTTCTAACAGGTAAAAAGATTGACTATGAACAAACAATATTATTAAAAACAATATTAATATTAATATATGCCTTTGAATGCGAATGTATTGAATTTGACTGTAGCCAGGAAGGAGTTTTCCTTGCTAGCTAGCAAGGAAAACTCCTAGCTAGCTAGCTAGCTAGCTAGCGTGATCAAAAATAATTATCCTAGCTTAAGTAGAAGACAGTCTGGAACATTTCTGTTTGAGCTGAGTAGTTTAAT
>NW_011367477.1:0-1639 GCF_000735185.1 Notothenia coriiceps | reverse complement strand
ATACTGATATACACCTGAACATCAGCAGGAGAGGACTCTTTAAAGTAGAGACACTACATACTGATATACACCTGAACATCAGCAGGAGAGGACTCTTTAAAGTAGAGACACTACAGACTGTACTGATATACACCTGAACATCAGCATGAGAGGACTCTTTAAAGTAGAGACACTACATACTGATATACACCTGAACATCAGCAGGAGAGGACTCTTTAAAGTAGAGACACTACATACTGATATACACCTGAACATCAGCAGGAGAGGACTCTTTAAAGTGGAGACAGAGTACCTTTTTGAAAGCACTCTTTAAATAAAAGGTATTATTATTTATTGTTAAAGGGTTGAACAGAGATGCAACATGTCTTTCGTTCTGGTTCTACATTCTGAAGAGAAGGATCATTGAAATCCCTTCACTGCAGCAGTACTAACAACCCTTAAATCCAGGCATTTCTAGATAACTGCCAAGGGTTTATCATTCTGACCTTAATTACACTTTCCTGCAGCAATGTGGGAAAGTTCACCGGTAGATTCATAACTATAATACATTTATCCCTCTTTAAATCTCAAAAATATGGATAAATGCCTAAAACAAGATATTAAATCAGCTTTCATCGTCTCAGCCAAACCAAACGAATTCATCAATGTATAATGATGACATAATATCGTAAAACAGGCAGCTCTCCAGGTCTGATGGTCTGTATCAAGCTTCACACTAAAAGTCATAATACCCAAAATGTGTTGCTGGCACGTCAACGTCAGCTCTGATGCTAAGCCTGGGAATCAGCAGAGAGAGACCTGATCATCTGGATCCTGATGAAACTCAGTCACTGAATCAAGTTCCCCTCCGCTCTGCAGAAATCTCTCACGGTTTAAAACATCATCAATCATACTTTATTTTACGGGAGGAGTCCTTGCTGCAGCCCGAGGGTCTTCAACGACTCCTGCTTTCACTTCATTCGTTCTGTTTTGACTTGTGCAAGACGCTTGAAATGAAGTGACTTCAGTCGTGAGAAATATTGGGAGAAATACTCAGAACATTAAAAATACTCCATTACAAGTAAGAGTCCTGATTATAAGGAAAGGCAAGTCTCTTTATATTCTAAGTGCTTTACAAATAAACATAAGAGAATTAGGATATGTAGAAAATAAACACACGTTAAAAAAAAACATTTAAGCCACGAGAATAAAGTAAAAAAATAAAAAAAGTAGAATATAAAGTTTAGTTTCCGGAAGAATTTCAGAAGATCTTTAACTGCCTTTAATCTGTAATTAATGTTGTGTTTTATATATTTGAAGTGTGTTGTTTTAATTATGTTTATGAGTATTTTGTTTTACAGTGTTAAGTGTCTTTGAGTTTCTAGAAAAACGCTCTATGAATAAAATTATTATTGTTAATATACTTGAAATGTTGCAGGCTTCTATGGATGCAGATACAAATAGAAACAAAATAAATAAAAGCAGTGAAAGCAGCAAAGAGAAGAAAACTCAATATAATTAATAGTTACATTTCTTTCAATTTTCACAGTGTATAGGTAAAGAGAAGGATCAATGTTTCTCTGCTTGTAAATCCCTCAGACAAACACCTGAGGCCTGTACTACCAAGCCGGATTTTAGCTTAGCCGGCTAACTTCAGGGT
>NW_011367476.1:0-2878 GCF_000735185.1 Notothenia coriiceps | reverse complement strand
ATGCTAATGAGCTAAAGGCCGCTATTGAAGCATCCTGGGCATCCATAACACCTCAGCAATGCCACAGGCTGATTGCTTCCATGCCACGCCGCATTGATGCAGTAATCCGTGCAAAAGGATTCCCAACCAAGTACTGAGTGCATTAATGGACATTTTCAAATGTTTGATTGTGTTTTGCTGTTATAAATCTTTTTTTTTTACTTGGTCTGAGGAACTATTCTAATTTTTTGAGATAGGATTTTTGAGTTTTCTTAAGCTGTATGCCATAATCAGCAATATTAAAATAATAAAAGGCTTGCAATATTTCAGTTGATTTGTAATGAATCCAGAATGTATGACATTTTTGTTTTTTTAATTGCATTACAGAAAATAAAGAACTTTATCACAATATTCTAATTTTCTGAGACAGTCCTGTATATTATTGAATTACAAGATTTGATATACTTTAGTTGATCTAAAATATTGATGTGTTCAAATGCTCTTCAAAACACAACTGAAAGTCCATGAAACTTGTCTTTCTGTATTTGTGAATGAAACGCCATCTCCTGGTTAAAACCTGAAATTGAAAATCTGGCAACGCCCTCTTGGAAAATAGTGGGAGGGCTTAAAATCCCTCTATACTGGTCTTAGGCAGGTCGTAGGCAGGAAGCTGTAAGCTGGAGTCTGAAATGAAGTGCTACATCTGTATGGCTCGTCAGCGCAGACTCTCACATCGTTATTTGTTGCAAACTTTGCAGGAGGCTACTCGTGGGCTTGACCCTCGTCTTAGCCTTGGCTTGTATTTGTCTTCTGCTAGCCAACGCTCGTTGAAACTGCAACCTCCTAGCACACTGTCATCTATCACTCTCATCAGAATGCCCAGGTCACACAAACACAAACACTTGTATGTACCGCGCATAGCGCGGGAAGGCCTGAGCGGAGCTGTTTTATGTAAAAGTGAAGCAATTATTTTCTTTTAATCTAAAAAGCGAACTATTCAGTCAGACAGAAATTTATTGTAAAAGTAAAGCATTTACATTTTCAAGCACTTTATCTCAATTTCATGCACCATTCCCACAATTCAAGCACTTTCCCAACCTTGAAAACACCACCTCAAATTTCAAGCATTTTCAAGGATTTCAAGCACCCGTACGAACCCTGATTTATACTTAGTTTTTGCCTTTTTGCCATTTTACTATATTCCTACTATTTAAATGGTAAATGGACTTCATTAACGCTTCTCTAGTCATTGTGATAACTCAAAGCGCTTTACAACAAAAGTCACCAACTCTGAGGCAAAGGCTGCATGCCATACAAGGTGCTCCCTGCTTATCAGGAGAAATATGTACACGTTGACACAGTGCTGGCTATTGCATCAGTAGCAATTAGGGAATCAGTACCTTGCTCCAGTAGAAGACTGCTCTTCTGAGCCACAGAAAATACATTTTAGTATACAATATTGCTAAAACATAGTAATGAGCATTTACCTTACCAGCTGATGGGAGGAAAGGGAAGGCTTGACCTGCACTTTTCACTCTCTTCACTGTTGAAAATCCTCACTCTCACACTGTTGTGTTGCCTGAAGGAATTAAGTACATTTCCATGAGGACTCAAAGCTTTTAAATTGTTCTCGCTTTTTCTCTCAAAACACAGAAAGGAGAATTTCATAAAAATTAAAAACGAAAAGAACATCTCAAAAACTAATTAGATGTATATAAAACCATATTCTGCACACCTGGCTCCTTTAAAAACGCCTGCTGCTCGTCCCTGGGCAAACATCTTGTTGTGGTTGTACTGATAGAACCTCATCAAGGAGAATGCCAGATCCTCCCAATGGCGCCAGCTGTTAATCTGTTGGGTAATGAGGGTTTATAGGATTCTCACGTTTTAACTTTTAAAATACTATTCCCCTCGTGCTAACCACAAAAGGTTAAAATATTCATTTAGGTCACACTTCTTTTCAAGCACCTTAGTTCTGGGTTTAGTTAGGGTCACTAAATATATGCGGTTTCTAACATCCATTATAAACACTTCGATTTAAATCAATTGGATATGCCATTGTCGAGTTTTTAATTATAAAATATCAACCAGATTGATCGACAGTAACATGGAACAAACTTTAGATTACAAAACGGGGGGGGGGACGTATTGTAACCCTAGTTATAGAAGCACATGCGGAGCCCTCTGCTGGACTCTATGGGTACTACCTCTTAACCATACTATGTGAGCATTCACCCTTATAGTCCAATAGCGACGCTTGGTCAGGGTCCTTGGGCGTGCAGTTGTGACGCGCCGAGTCTGCTTCAGCTTCATAAACGGACGCAAAGAGATTTCAACCGATTGCAATGTATTCCCATCGGCGGCGGTATTTGACGCTCAGGGAAGCACCGCATCGGTCCATGTCGGCAGCAGTTAAGGCAATGTGAGCGTCCATTCCCATTGGATAAGGGAGGATTTTACACCCGGAAGTAAGTATTCTCTTTACTGTTGATTGATTTTACAGTGATATCTGCACTACTCATCAACTCAAAAACACCAGATTATCCTTGTTAATTACACAACATTGATTGGTTTAAATTGTGTACAATGCTTTTGTATTTTCCTCCTTTGATTCGGAGAAACAAATATTTTTTCGGAGTTTAGGATGGCAGAAGACACTACACTACCCAGAATCCTCAGCTATCGTTTGGGATGAAACCCATCGACGTTGACGGCACACTATCCAAAACAGGAATCAAACGTGTCCTACCCCCCTTTTGAAATATTGCAATAAGAGTCTATATACAAGTGATTGGAATATGATAGATAAATAATTTCTAAGTAGCAGCCAGATGAATGTTATGGATGTTGTTTCAAAGTTCAGGTGTTTAATAGAAGTGCAACAACTAATCGGCTTAAT
>NW_011367475.1:0-7442 GCF_000735185.1 Notothenia coriiceps | reverse complement strand
TTTTATTAGCTTTTCTTTTTAATGACTGATTTTAAATGCCATTTTCTTAATGTCTTTCATTTTTTGTAAAGCACTTTGAATTGCCTTGTGTTGAAAAGTGCTATATAAATAAACTTGCCTTGCCTAATAAAGATTTCATGTGACACATACAATTGATTTGTTGATGGGAATTAATGTGAATAAATTCACTCGGTCTTAAAAGGTTAACGGTACTCTTGCTATCACTACTCACCGACACTATAAACCTTGTCCCTCATGCTAGCCCTGACAACACCGGTAAGCACACCTTCATCTAGGCTGCACTGTTACGTGTCCTGACTTGTAGTGGTTCTCTCCTCTATCTACACTCTTCTTGTCATCTTTGTAAAACGATATCAGACTGGTAATTGACACAGCCATGACTTCTAGTTAAATTCAGTGTGGCTAAAATGAAAAGCTTTGTTAAAATATGCAAGCACGCGAAAGTCAAATTCAGCTTTATTGTCAAAAATGCTGTTATACATCCAGAAATATCGAAATATTGTCTCCCACAGTGTGACATGTATACATAAAACAAAAAGGGCCTAGATAAACGTGGTATACATTAAACAAAACGGGCCTAGATAACCGGGGTATACAGCTTAAAATGTTAATATATTTAAAGTGTTCAAAGTGCAGTTTCAGTGCAAGTCAGTTGAAACGATCTTAAGTTGGCGTGACGTTGAAGTCGTGCGACCCTGCTGCTGTACTGGCTTGTAGTTAGTTTATAGCATAACGTTAGCATTTCGCTTTTGGCGACTAGATTTATGATTCAAAAATTATAAAAGTAGGGTTGACATGTGGAGATTATCCGGCTGAACAAAACGTGATCCCTCTCTTAAATGTGTGTCAACCACAGACCTTACGAGCTATTTTCCAAAATCCTATGGAGAATTTGCATTGGTTTTTCGGCGAAGGAACCGGAAGAAGTTTACTTCCGGGTTTTACGACGCGTCACTGCGGTTCTCTATTGGACAAACCACATCACCAGTGAATTTATTATTTAAGCACGCTGTAGTGCAAGCTACATTAGCAGCCATCATTATGTCTTTATTATCAGGCTTAATGTGGGCTACCTATAGAGCCCTGGACACACAGAAAATATGAAAAACATCACTTTTGGGGACCCGGCAATCCCCCACACTACCACTAGGGGCGATGTAGAGTTATACACAGATTGAGTGGGGGGGGTGGAGTGGTGAGCACACACAGATAATCTGAAAAAAGTCACTTTTAGGGACAGTTGATATTTTAAGGCCAAAATACATTCACAATTAAATCTAATTGGGGACGGTGGTTTTGGTCCCCAAAGGGAAAGGCGTCCCCAAATGACTGGTGTGTGAGCTGATGAAAGTCCCCAATTTGAGCATAAGTAAACACACACACACAGTTGAAAAAATATGTATATACATAAATACAGTACCCTTTATGGATATTTCAATATGAGGATGAATGTCCTTTTCATGTTGGGATTCACTCAACTCAGGTAGGTCGTAGGTCGCTGTTAGGTCACACCAGAAAGATAACAATTGTGATTTCCATGTCAACCTTTAGGTGGCGCCTCTGTTTCTGGAGTGTAGTGTATACATGTTTATATACATTACAGGCACATATGTCCTAAGAGTGGGTTAAATATTCAGAGCTGAGGAGAGTTTGTCCGACAATGGTAAACCAGATTAACACTTCTCTGTATTCTTTTTTGTAATGCAATTGTTTGTTTCCTTGGCCAAGCCTTCCAATTAAAATCATCCAGAATCATAAGACATCAGTACCAGTGTTCAAGCATTTAGTTTGAAGTCAATGCTCAACTAAAGAGTTTCCATTCCCTGATGACAGAGTCCATATCCCTCTGTGTCTGTGCCCTCAGGCGAGGACTTCCTGGTTCCTGCAGGCCGGACCCTGCTGCTCCCCTGCAGCGACTCCTCCAAACGCAAGAAGAGGTGGTCCCAGCGGAGGGAGGGGGGGCCGTGGTTGACCCTGCTCACGCTGCTCAGGAACGGTACAGTGAGAGCAGAGAGGAGCCGGATCAGCCTGAGGAACGAGGCCCTGCAGATCCAGGACCTGCAGCCAGAGGACTCCGGAGAGTTCCAGTGTAACGGGAAGCTGCAGGCCAGACTCTCCGTCCTCACAGGTGGTCCTATGGCTGGAATTAAAAAACTTAATTTAAACAATGCAATCTTTTCTGAAAAACTAACATAAACAAAATAAAGAAGACCCCAGTGTGTTTCTACTATTCCACTGATAATTGTATTTATTACATTTATTATCAAAGAGAGTATTTATTTACCTCAGCTCCAGAAGGTACCATGGTTTTATTTGAAGCATGGCGTACTGGGGCTCTTTTATGTGTTGTTGTATCGATCAGATCCTGCATGTACTTACGGTTTTTTCTTAGTGCATCAGGTTGTTCAGCTCAACACTTCCTGTTTCAATTTCAAATTAAAAGCCAGTGGATAGAAATCCCTTCATTTCATAAATTAAGATTTTTATGAGAATAATTAACTACCATTGTGTCACACATTGGAATGCTTATTCAATACTTAGTGTAATGCTGTAGATTATTAGCTTATGCAGGGTAAAGAAATGTAAAAAAGAAAAAAGGGACAATAGTTCCAGTAATTGCATTCTATGGTTTGGTTGCACCACCAAGATGTTTTGTTATTTTTATTATAAAATCATTGTTTAGCTTTAAATCAACAGAGAAATTAAATCCCCAGTTAAACTAACATATTTCTCCTTTTATATGGTTGCCTTTTTTAAATGAATTAAGCTAAGTCCATGTTGCTCCATTTATTAACAAGTTTATTTTAAACGAGAAAAAAAGGAAATCTCTCCCGTTACATGAGTAACGTTGGACTTACTAACATACATTTCAGCTAAACAAGGTATGTCTTTTCTGATTATCAGTGCAGCCTGAGCCGACCATCCTCCAGCCAACCACCAGAACAACTGCAACAGCTGTCGTCATGGAAACAGGTAGGATAACTTTACCACACACAAAATTATTGCCATTATTTTTTTGCTTATTTTAAATGTATTTATTTACAACCTATACCTGGCTTTATACATATAATAGATAATGTTAGCTATTATAACAAAAATCCTTATACTTTACTTTACTAGATAACCTATTTCTAAACAAAACATCATCACAATGGTTAGTTTTATTTTGTCTTCCAAGTATCATAAAAATATGTAATATGCATATCCACAATGGATCAGAAGAACTGGACTAGTATACTCCAAATCAGGTGATTTAGTTTAATTCCTTTTAATTTAATTGTATCTGGAGTTTATTATTTCGTAAGTGACTCACATTCTTAAAAAAAAAAGCTGTTTCAACAGGATATAAACTGTATTTAATAGTTTTAACTAAGTTTGGAGTTGTGTTTCTGTTCTATTAATCAGAGGAGGTTAAAATAAAGAAGAAGGAGAAGAAGACACCTGTGAATGGTGAGTCAGCACACCCCCTGCTGAGTCATGCAGAGTGTACAGATGTGGATGTTTGGGTGTTTGTTGAGCAGATGTTCTGTGTGTTCTCTCAGCCCTGCTGATGGTTGCCGTGGCAGTGATGGGGTTAATGATCCTCCTCATGGCCGGGGTCTGTGTTCTACTGACCGGCATGAGGTGCAGGAGGAGAAGGAAACACAGATGTGCGGGTACCTGATTGGCAGAGAGCCCCACATGTCATTGTGTCTGACCATCCCATAGTCTCTGCAGCTGAAACACATCCCCACAGCGACACGCTTCCACCAAGCTTCCCTGTATAGGGATGGCACTGTGCATGGTTCTCTAGGCTGTGGTAATGTGTAATCAGATTACATGTGTCTGTAACGCAGTAATGTAAGGTGTTACTGTTGATAATAGCAATAAATACATTACATTTACTACGCACAAAATAACGAGAGGACAGAAAAATAAATCAAACTTCCCTTTTCGCGAGTCGATGAAGAGAATATTCTGCATTTGTTCGGTCGCGATTGGTTAATTCCGAGAACATTTTTAGTGAATGAAGGATATAATTAAGGATGGTCAAGTATAACCAGAGCTAAAGAAGATCATAAAGGAAGCATTGAAGCTCCTTCCATAACGTATAGAGAATTCAGACAGTTCTTACAGTATCATGGCTGACATTTAGGTACTTCCAGGTGATTTCAATGTTAGAAACCTTCCTAACCTTGGCTTCATATGACCAAAGTTCTTTGTTTCTTACGGTCTTTGAGGTCTATTTTTCAAAACCTACAATGCAGCAACATTTCTTAGTTGGCTGCCCCTGATCATGCGAAACACAATCCTGTCTTTGAGATCTGCCGGCAGCTCCTTCCATAGCCGCGTTCACACTGCGTACTTTGCAGTACTTAGTGCCGGCACTTATTACCCCAGGGCACTAAGTACAGATCGCGTTCACACTGAAGTACTTTTCCCTGAGGGAAGATTACGCAAATGAGCCGCTGACGTCACTTCGTCTCCTTCTGCTTTGGGTTTACTGGCAGGCTGCAAACAACTTCACGGCGTATACTGCCACCCGGAGTCCCCGGCCGGAAGTCCCCGGAGTTGGGGACTGGCTTCAGTAGAAGCTGCTGGGACTCCCAGCAGCTTCTACTGAAGCCTTCCGAGTAAATTGCCAGAACGCCGACACCTCCTCATCTCCACCGCTCCCATGTTTTCTTTTGTGTTGCCATAAGTTAGTCTCTCTGCGTTTGTGCGCTGGGCGAATGCTAATGCTAATAATGCTAATGCGAGGATAATAAAATGGCGGCTCTACAAAACATTTCAGAGTTTTACGGGGCGTGGTTTGCAATTCGCCCAGCCAATCAGAACTGGGGCACTTTTCCCCCCCAGGAAAGTACCATCTCTCAGCAGGCACTAAAAATGGGGGTAAAAGTTCCCGGCACTCAGTACTCTTTTTGGTGTGAAGGCGACATAAGGGCTACTAACGGAATTAAACGCGAAAAGTATGGGGAAAAGTACTCGCGGCTCATGTCACGGCTTTACTTTAGTTCTGAGACCTTTTATAATAAGGTGTGTGCCTTTCCTAATCCAATCAGTTCAATTGACCACAGGGGGTCTCTGATCAAGGTGATGCAACAGTCCAACAACAATTGATTGATAGGAGACACCTGAAATTTGAAAAAGATGAAGATCTCTGATCACTTCACACACTTTTGAAAATTGTTTATCTCACTGTTTAAATTAGATCGAGGGAGCAAGAAACCTCCATCATCAATACAAAACGTAACATTTCAGTTGGGTGTGTTAAATGTTGAAGTGAACCCTGACCCTATAATCAGCATGTTTCTTTATTCTTTTCATAACATTTGAGAAGCGTATTCATTGTAAACAAACTTCCGCCATCTTTATGTCCATCTTCATCTCTTGTCTCTGTTTGCAGCCCAGAGTCAGGAAGACACAGAGCTGCAGCCGTGGAATACGTCCAACACACAGACTGGTACCACACCTTTTCTACTGTTTCATTCATTAGTCAGGTGTGTTCTCCCCTCACTATACACGCCTGTATCATTTCAGAGTGTCAGGACTCTGAGAGCCCGTCTCCGCAGGAGGAGGCGATCCATTACGCCTCTCTGGGCCGACCGAACTGGAGAGGGGGACCCAGCAGGACTCCAGCAGACCAGAACCAGGACCACGTCATCTACTCTGCTGTCGTCACCAGACCAGCTGCTAAACAGAA
Organism: Notothenia coriiceps; assembly: GCF_000735185.1. Taxonomy (NCBI): domain Eukaryota; kingdom Metazoa; phylum Chordata; class Actinopteri; order Perciformes; family Nototheniidae; genus Notothenia; species Notothenia coriiceps. The sequence continues at coordinate 1,735 of NW_011367475.1, read as the reverse complement.
AGCTTCTCTGCTGCTCCGTGCACTCTAACATATCCAGTCTAATGAAAGGTTAAAGGGGGCCTATTGGGCCCTTTCCTGTAGTGTGTTCTATAGAGTGGCGAAGTGCATCCCCTTCCGGTGGACCTCCATGGGACCTTATTTCAGAAAAATGATGTATTGAAGTCAATGGAGAGAGGACGATCCCGTTTGAATTGTGCCACAAATTACACGTGTTTGTCAATTTAAAAGATAATTTTGCAAGTCAAAAACTGTAAAGTAACACATTTTTTTGCGTGAAATGCTCAATGAACTACATATCTGGCCTCGCACAACAACACACGTCACCAAGATGGCCGTCACTACAAATACAGTGACTACCCTCATTATCACCACAATGAAACACGTCCTGAAGAATGTCATGCAAAGCTGCCTGCCTGTCTTCCTTTGATTCTCTCTGAACTGCCTGATCTTTTTAATATTTAATTTCAACCATTTGTCCAGATAGCATGAAGTAGAAAAGATCGCCGATGCTAATGTAGCATTAGCGTTAGCATTTCTCCCCCGGGCTTAAATTGTGTGAATGATCACACCGGTGTGACAGTACTCTTCAAAGGGTTCACGAAATATGACTAGGGGAGAAGCGGGTAAGTTGAGCCAGTGGGTAAATTGAACCACCCCCTGTAACCAGGCAATGCCTTATAGTTGTAATCACATGACCAGAAATTATGTAAGCTCCACCCATTTCTCATTGCCTGTGGAAAAAAAGATGCTCATTGTGGTCTGGTAAGTAAACATTTTTACAAAAAAACGTTTTTTGCTTGTCAAAGTACATTTTCTAGATGTCAGCTATATCGGCTGTCATGTCAAAAAAAAAAAATCAAGTTTTCAACACATATATTGTATATGTTGATGCGTTGGCACCGTATTAAACCATGTGAATCATTAAGCTAAAGATGACTCTGAATTGTAATGCTAGGCTATTTTTTCTAAAATGGTGGCTATGGGGTAAAGTGAACCATGGGCCTTGGGGTAAGTTGAGCCAGTTTTTCAATGGAGAAATTAATGAAAGTAGGCCAAGTTGATAATAAGAGCTCATTGTAGGCTACCTTTAAAGTTGAATTTACCCTGTCATTGTAGGTTACCTTTAAAGTTGAATTTACCCTGTGTTTGATTGGTAAGATGTATGAAATTGTATCACCATTTGTATTACTTTTCCTTTTAACATGTTAAAAAAAATCAATCAATTAAATCGAAATTTATATTAAAAATATTAGAAAAACTAAACTTGTATTTGGTTTGTTATTTATTGTTTATAGTTACCTTTAAGATTTGTTGTAGGTATGCCCAGGTTTGAACAGGTATGCCCAGGTTTGAACAGTGGTTCAATTTAGCCCCTGACCTGGATCAACTTACCCCTAACCCGGGGCAAGTTGAGCCACAAGACCTTTTTTTTTTTAGAAGTAATATTTTCACTGCCCTTGATCAAATATTAATTCTTATCATTGCCATTGATATGAGACATCCTGAATTATAGGTGTGTGTTTTCATTTTTACTATGTGTCATTTCTCCTTGCTTAGAGCAGGGGTTCCCAAAGTGGGGGTCGCAACCCCAAAAGAAAAATGGAAAATTAATAATTTTTTTCTTTGACAATCCACTAGCGCAGTGTTTCTCAAACCTTTTTTTTTTTTCATTGCATTACAATAATCTGTAGTCCTAAAATTCATTTATTGTGTTTGGACCATTGGCTCCATGATC
>NW_011367474.1:0-2642 GCF_000735185.1 Notothenia coriiceps | reverse complement strand
ACAAGTACGTCGGTACGCAAATGCGCTTTGTGACACAAGTGACGGTACGCATTTCAGATTGTTGCCGCGCATGCGTACCAGTTATGTGCACCCCTGGCTATAAAGGAACTACAGCACGGTCACATGACTTCACGTTACCACCGCTAAGCTAAAGGCAGCTAATGTTGGGCTATAAAGGAACTACAGCACTGAAGAAGAAGAAGAAGAAGAAGAAGAAGAAGAAGAAGAAGAAGAAGAAGAAGAAGAAGAAGAAGAAATGCTTTATTCTTTCTAAAGGAGGCTAATGTTGGGCGTGATGACATTTATTCGTCTCATTTAGACACTTGTTAGCAACCGCCATTATTAAATTCATCAGTGGGTTATTTACTGATGTCGTAGAACATCTCTTCAGTTCGTGTTAACTATAGACCTTATTTCCGTTTAATAACCAAAACCATATTTAAAAAAACATGGACCAGAGACGATGTGATCCAACTCAGTTAAATCAAACTAATCTCTTGATCTGACCTCTTCGTATTGGTGTGCATACATGTTGACATATTGTGTGTATAGCTGGAAATGTATACCTTTAATGTCTCCATTCTGGTGACGGCACCAGAGTCATTATGTTTTTGAATTTTAAATCGGTCCATCTCGGAATACTTAGGAATGCCTGGAAGGAAATATATTCAAATGTGGTACCTACGTCCATTTGGACTCATTGATGAACTGTTAAAATGTTGGAGGTCAAATCAGAATCATAAATACTCCATTGATCCCCGGGGGGGCAGTTGGATAAATAGATGTCAAAGGTAAATGTCACTGCAACCTCACATCCGTCGTATTTTCAGGAACGCCTGCAGGGAATTTCTCTTTCACTTGGACAAAAGGATGAAGTGTCACTAATTGAGTGGTCAAAGGTCACTGTGACCTTGCCAAACGGCCCATAGCTTATTAACTCATAAGTTAATTATGACATTTTTCTCAATTAATTCACACAAATGTCTCGTAGGACAAAATGATGAAGTGATGATATTTGAGACGTACATTTAAAGATTCAGAAGCTTCATTTGTCATGTATGCACAGAAGGTACAGCACCGTATGATGGATACAACTGCATTTATACTGGTTTTCAGAGGCATACAACCGTGAGGCTGGAACTGTTTCTATTACTTCCCCCTTGAAACTGTTATGCTTAAAGACTTAAATGTGTGGTTGTGTCATATATTTAAATATTGAAGTAGAGCATGCAATATTGTTATTGAGATAAATTACATGTACACAGGGTTGGGAGGGTAACTTAAAAAATGTATTCTAGCACAGTTACTACATGTCAAACTGTGTAACCCAGTAACCTGATTATGAGTATCAAAATATAAAAGTATTGTAACCTGATTTACTTAGGATTACTTCAATATCAAATGCATGTGATTGGTCAACCGCTTAAAGATGTCCGTCCCCTTAGCCAATAGAAGCGTGAGTTTTACATAGTGATGTCACTTTGTTCCTGATGTAAACAAAGGAAACTATATAATACACTACAGGAAAGGGAAAACCTTGAAAGAAATGCGCTTCCTTCAAAAAAACGTTTTTGTTTTTTAGTAACATTGTAATCCTGTTTGTAATCTCCATTTGTGGAAATGTTACAGTAATCTGTCTTGTTCCTTGTAAGGATTAGGGAATACAGTTACCTTTTTTGTATCTTGATTACCCATCACATGTAATCCGGTTACTCCCGCCTGAATATCTCGTGATAGAAGTTTTAGTCGTGACAACATTCCTGGAGCCGCGCCCGTGTCCCAGCCTCGATTCATCCAGATACAATTTGGGTCGTCGGTTAAGCCGCCGTTAAGTGGTTAGACTCTGACTGAGGGAGCAAATCAATAACCAATCAATGATAGTGTGTGGAGTTATAGTTTGCACGCTGCCATATTTGAAATGTCAAGAAGGCGGTGAATCCATGTATCCTTGAGTCAGATCTGAGGTGGACAACTGGGATCAATATCAGGTGGTGAGACAGGCAGGCGGGGGTCACCTTCACCTCCCTACTGAATCAGCAGTATCTCACACACACACACACACACACACACACACACACACACACACACACACACACACACACACACACACACACACACACACACACACACACACACACACACACTTGAAGGCCTGCTTAGGTTACAAAGCTGCGACCTCACAAAAATGCTCATTACAGCGAAGTGAACCTTCCCTCATGAATTAATCATTTTGTTATTATGGTTTCTTTCATAAGCTCCCTCCTCTGTGTGAATTATACAAACAAATATTCCATTTTCCCCCCAAGTTGCCGCCGGCTTTATTAGCTCCATTTCTGTCTCTCATATCCGTCATCCCTGAGAAGCTGTTCAGTTACAGTAAACTGCTCTGTGTTCCTGGAGAGAGCTGGTCTCAGATCAGGTGTAATGCCTCCTGACAGTTAACTGTGAGAAGACCTGTTGTGATACAGGTGTGTTATCAAGCAGAGCCGTGTGTACACAACATGCCCCGGCTCTGAACTTGATCCCATGACGTTAGAAGATCCAGTTTCCCCAAAGTGAGCATCCCTCAGCCTGTGATCCTGCCAGGTGTGTGTGTGTGTGTGTGTGTGTGTGTGTGTGTGTGTGTGTGTGTGTGTGTGTGT
>NW_011367473.1:0-2024 GCF_000735185.1 Notothenia coriiceps | reverse complement strand
CTTCTATAGGTGAGACAGCCACCTGTCTCCTCGTCCTACAGACAGACAGACAGACAGACAGACAGACAGACAGACAGACAGACAGACAGACAGACAGACAGACAGACGGACAGACAGACAGACAGACAGACAGACGGACAGACAGACAGACAGACAGACAGACAGACAGACAGACAGACAGACAGACAGACAGACAGACAGACAGACAGACAGACAGACAGATATTAATATGTTGTGTTTAGGTGGTTCTTCCTAGATTTGTGATTCTTTAGTGATTTAAACAGGAGCAGAAGCCTCAGGTAGATTACCCATGATGCAGCAGTGCTGGGCTCCTGCTTAGACTCAGCGGCGCCCCCTACAGGTGGGTTATGTTTCTGCTCCTCGTTCTCCCCCGACGTCCCGCTGCTGCCTGAACAGACAACAGGAACACGTTCACCTTTACGGCTGTTGGAGGGGAGCCTGAACGCACCATCTGACCTAAAACCCTGACAACGACTTTGGCACAGATCAAGTGTTTTACCCTCAGATCCTTTCCAAAGCTTCAGGGCTTCAGAGCCACAGCTACAGCATGGTTATGGCTACGAGCATCCTCAAGGTCCTCTATTATACCCTCATTCAACCATATATCACAGGTCTCAGATGTATACAGAACCTGTCTCTGATTGGCTGAAACACAAGGGGGTTACCTTGGTCGGTGATTGGCTAAAGACACTCACCTTTAGCACCACTCCCTGTGGACTCCTCCTCCTCCTCACTGCTCCTCTCCCCCTGAGAGAGGGAGCATCATGACATCATCATGACATCATCCTTACATCATCATGACATCATCACATCATCATGACATCATCACATCATCATGACATCATCACGACATCATCATGTCATCAACCCCCCCCCCCTCCTCACCAGGTGAGTGTTGCAGGTGAGTCTGCGGAGGCGTGTCCTCAGCTGTAACTCCTCCCCCTGTGACTTCAGCAGCAGCAGCTCAAGCCTATCGGATTGCTCGCTGAGCTGCCTGACCTGTTCCCTGCACTGATCCTTCTCCTGGAGGAGCAGCCGAGCCTCCTCCTGCTGCTGCGCCCGGGACGCCACCGCCTGGAGGAGAACCACATGATAACAACAGAGCCTGGAGGAGAACCACATGATAACAACAGAGCCTGGAGGAGAACCACATTACATTACATTGCATTTAGCTGACGCTTTTATCCAAAGCGACTTACAATAAGTGCGTTCGACCAGGAAGATACAACCTTGAAGAAAACAGAATCATATAAGTTCATCAGGTTTCATAGAGCCAAACATTTCAAGTGCTACTCAACTGGCTTTAGATAAGCCAGCCCTTTATTAGTATATAAGTGCTTTGTTAGTAATTCTATCTCTCGAAGTGGAGTCCAAAGAGATGAGTTTTCAGTCTGAAGAAGATGTGTAAGCTTTCTGCTGTCCTGATTTCAATGGGGAGCTCATTCCACCATTTTGGAGCCAGGATAGCAAACCCACGTGTTTCTGCTGATGGGAACTTGGGTCCCCCTCGCAGTGCGGGTGCAGCGAGCTGTTTGGCCGATGCAGAGCGGAGTGCACGTGCTTGGGTGTACGGTTTAACCATGTCCTGGATGTAGGAAGGGCCAGATCCATTCACAGCATGGTACGCAAGTACCAGAGTCTTGAAGTGGATTCTAGCAGTTACTGGAAGCCAGTGAAGGGAGTGGAGGAGCGACGTGGTGTGGGAACATTTAGGAAGGTTGAAGACCAGACGAGCCGCTGCATTCTGGATGAGCTGCAGAGGTCGGATGGCACATGCAGTCAGACCAGCCAGGAGGGAGTTGCAGTAGTCTAGGCGTGAGATGACGAGAGCCTGGACCAGAACCTGCGCTGATTTCTGGGTCAGCTGGGGACATATCCTCCTGATGTTGTAAAGAGTGTATCTGCAGCAGCGGGTTGTTGCAGCGATGTTTGCAATGAAGGAACAGTTTGTTATCTACGGTCTGTTGGAGATTGAGGATGTTTAAAACCAACCTCGTCTCCGC
>NW_011367472.1:0-935 GCF_000735185.1 Notothenia coriiceps | reverse complement strand
TTTATGATATCACTGCCCCCGTCTAAGACACGATCTGACTTTAATTACATTTGACTCGAGTGTTTCGTCAACTTAATGTGTTGCTTAAAATAATACTTCTGCATACAGTGACAATGTAAGTGTTGCACGGCCAGATACGGCTCAGCTGCCTCAGATAAGGAAATATATGATACATTATGATTTGATATGCCGTGGACTGTACTTAATGTTAATCTGATCCGGTTACTTACGTTATGGCAGATATTTAAGTAAGCTTTCTTAATGCTAATGTTATAATAGTCAGATTGCTCTGAAGATGGGAGGTGATATTCTATTAATGTTCACGTTCACACAGTCGGTGATTTTTGCCGCCCGTCTTTCCTGCAACGGCAGCTTTTCTGTATTTCCTTTCTCCTGTAATGACTTGATCACTTTAAACTCCGCACACTGAGCTCTGATTGGTCAGCAGGCGGTGCTTTCACTTAGTTGAGCTCTTAGCCTGCAACCTAACCTGCTCCAGGGCAGGTTAGCCGCACAGCATAAGTTACCATGGAGATCTAGCCTGCTACAAAGAGAACCAGCTTCGTAGGACTGGAAACCCTGAGTTTTCCCTGAAGTTAGCCGGCTAAGCGAAAATCCTGCTTCGTAGTATACCCCCCAGGACCACTCAGAGGAGAATGCAGCACATCAAACTGGAGTCAGGAGTGTGAAAAACACATTTTGGCCAAAACAAATTGTTGCTTACCAATACAGTGGCTGAACAATGGACACCAAAAAGTGAAAAACAGAAGCATAATTGTGCGAACAACAATTGTTATTTACAAACAACTATTTACAAAAAAGCAACTATTTATAAAAAAGCAATACTATTTACAAAAAAGGGTTAGGGTAAGCAACTATTTACAAAAAAGCAATACTATTTACAAAAAAGCAATACAGAACACTAGCGCATCCAG
>NW_011367471.1:28666-30576 GCF_000735185.1 Notothenia coriiceps | reverse complement strand
ATGCCAGTACAAGCTCTAGCCAATCAAACCGCGTGCTTGTGTGTCCGGGGCGGGAGATCGATGTGATTGAATTTAGCTTCAACGCACGCTGCCGTGTGGACGCTGCGTTACTCTACTCCAGGGGTGGGGAACCTTTTTCCTCTCAAGGGCCATTTCAATTTTATCAACATCCTCCAAGGGCCGTACAAATGATTGAACTCAATCTCTGCTTTAAAATACTAAAATCACAGCCCATTCATTTGGCCTTTCTTTCATGCTGTGCAAAGAAAAAGCAACCTCTTAATCCATTTTACCATGACTCGCGCATGCATGCATGTGCACGGTGTGGCATGACCACCAAAACAGAAAGATATGGACACAAGATGTGTGCAAATGTATTTAGTTTCCTATCCATGTGGACATGATTTAAGTGGGGGGACCTAACCTCCTCTAGGGGGTCCGGGGGGCATGATCCCCCGGGAAGATATTTTTTCAAATGTTGAAGTTAAAAGCATCAATCTGGTGCACTTTGAGAGCAACATTAGGATACATCTCTCAACATCCTATGAAACAGACCTGTAAGCATATTTTCTTTTTCTTTATGGATATTTTACAAATCACTCCCCTTTCAAACTGTTTTCTTGTTTATTAATAACAACTTTTTTTTACTGTCATATTGTATTTTATACCTGTTTACTTTATTCTCTTAAAGGATTGCATATTTCTTCACTGGAAACAAAGAATTCACTTCTTTTTTTTATCACCACCTCTTCATACTTTTAGATAATTATTTTCCTTACATCTTTGTCCTCTTCCTATTTTTTTCTAGTTTTCTGTCATAACATGTTCAACAGCTATTATCTTTCGTCAAGTTTGGATGCACTGCTTTTAAGTATCATAATTATAAATTGAATGATTCTTTTTCTGACAGCAATCCGTCAGGAGGCGTTTTACTTTGATCTCAGACGCTCATTAATCACTTTCGCCTCTGACAGTTTCTCTATGCCTGGAGTACTTTTCATTACATGAACTGAATGCAGAACATGGGAAAGGGATCCACATTTCAGAAACACCGGGTGATAATCAGCCAATTACCAAAAGAGCTCAGCTTAATGCAAAAGGTGAAAAAAGCTATTGTGGTAATAAAAGGTTTGATTAAATCACAGAAGAAATGCCAGATCAATACTTCTTTAACTAACACTCATCTGTGCTCAGAACCATTTGTTTATGTTATGATCAAATAAAACACCACTCGGTGTTTTCCTCAGGTCATATAGTACAGCATTGGTGGAAAGCTTGTCAATATGAAGTAACAAAGATGTCTTCATAAGTATCTGCCTACTATGTGATTTTTTCTCTGGGGAAGAAACTTTATAAGGAATTTTTTTTTTTGTGTGCAAATGAATTAACACAAATAGGAAGACAAAATAAGTGTGTTTTTTTATTTACTTATTTTGTATTCTCTTGCACCATTCATGCAATTACTTTGTTGGTTGTAAAACTTACAATATGCATCATAAGGCAACTCATGAATTATCTTTATATTGAATGTAACATTTTGTGAATTTATAAGATTTATTTGACTTGCTGTGAACCCTACATAACCCCTCAGCCCACTTACATTAGCTGGGCTTCTGCATTACAGAGGATGTTTATTCAATGTTCTTAGTAAATAATAAACAACAAAATATGAAAAGTGCTTATTTACATATTCATGGTGCCCAATGATGCAGTTACCTTCTATGTTGTAAAACGTACAGAATCCATAGAAAGGTTTATAGATTACTGTATTGCTTGCTATGAAGCCTACATATCCCCCAGCCCCATAGAAATACATTATATTCCAATAACTCATACACTTTATTGCACCTGTACTGCATTTGTGTGTGTGTGTGTGTGTGTGTGTGTGTGTGTGTGTGTGTGTGTGTGTG
>NW_011367471.1:21162-28628 GCF_000735185.1 Notothenia coriiceps | reverse complement strand
TACCCGTGGTATACGCTCAGTATATCACGGCTAAGAACCAATCAGATTGCTTGATTTGACTTGTCCGTTTTATAAATATATATAGATATATAGATAGATATATAGATAGATGGATGGATGGATAGATAGATAGATAGATGGATAGATGGATAGATAGATAGATAGATGGATAGATAGATGGATGGATGGATAGATAGATAGATAGATGGATAGATAGATAGATAGATAGATAGATATATATATATATATATATATAGATAGATAGATAGATAGATAGATAGATAGATAGATGATGGATAGATAGGGATGGATAGATGATAGATAGATAGATGGATGGATGGATGGATGGATGGATGGATGGATGGATGGATGGATGGAGGGATGGATGGATGGATCGATGGATGGATAGATGGATAGATGGATGGATAGATAGTGTAGATGGATATATATATATATATATATATATATATATAGATAGATAGATAGATAGATATATAGATATATAGATAGATAGATAGATAGATGGATAGATACATACTTTATTGATCCCAAATTGGGAAATTATTCAGTTACAGTAGCAGCAGTGTGTTCAGGCATTAAAATCTTAAAATCTTTGGAAATAAGTATAAACATAACAAAATAAAATGGAATACATTTTAAATTAAAAATAAAGAGCAGCAAGTCTATTTTCTGTACCTAACTATAGTAGAAAGGACACGAACCACAAGAATACTTAATATAAAATGTTCCAGAACCTAGATCATTTTAGACCACAATATATTACAGTAGCAAAAAACATAGACAGTACATATGATAGTTTATGAATTACAGTTGTGTAAGTAGCAGTTGTGCCAGAATGTTCAAGGTTGTTCATGGTACTGGAGGGGAGGAACCAAAACGATGGAGCAGTGAGTTCTCTGCCAGCCAGAGGTGAGGTGTATGAAGTGTTATTGCTGTTGGCAGGAATGATTTCCTGTATCATCCTGATGATGGGAAAGAGATTAGATAGAAATTGGTTATAAATCTATGTATTGGACAATGTCTGGAACTGACTTTCTAGCGGAAATAGGGGATCACCAATGTCTGGATGAATTATGTTCAGAACACCATGGACATTTAACCATGTAATGCCAAGAGGTGGGCCAGCACTCTAAAAAAGGGCTGACCTGCATAATGAGCATCTTTACAGTTGATGTGTAGGTAAAGTAGAAATGTTATCAGCTAAATGTGCTACTTCCTGTAACGTACATCAATCAATGCTCTTCTTTGTCGCTTCAGTATGTAATTTGAATCATACCTGCAGTCATATACCACCTTTGCTCCTAGACACAAACTAAAGGCCTCAGCCTTTGTATAAGAGAGGGAGCCTATATATGTATTGATCAGCCCTACACCAGCAGTGCTCTGCTCTCACGTCTCCTCCTCATTAGAGAGAGACACAACAGTGAAATGTGTAATGATTCAGGCCAGTCATCAGAATAAGAATGAGGGGTGAGTTTAACTCTTTAACTGTCTTCTGTAAGCAGTTGTGCGAGTAGTGACTGCATTGTTCCTCCACTGCTGGTTGTTACTGTAATCTGAAGGCCTTATACTCACTCCTCACAGGAGGCTTTGTGTGTTTGTGCACCCCAGCTCAGTGTTGTAAAATGGAGGAGATAACAGTCGGTCCTGATGAGACACATACTCCTCCTCACCAGTCTGCACCCTTTGGCTCAGTCTGTCCCTGTTTGGAGACACTGACTAATTAATTCCCTTCGTATTTTTTGTGAGTGAGCTCCACCTGCTGTCAGAAACATCTAACTGCAACTTCTGACCCTTTGTTGGCCTCCGCAGAAAAGAACCAACGATGTTTCACTAGCATATTGGCTTGTTCAGTCAGTTGTTCTTTTTATGACTTTCCAAATTTGACTTGCTTTTATCCCTCAAGAATCTAGAAGCTGGTTTCCATGTCCTCTGACATCTTTTAATTTTTTTTTTGCATTTTTGATTTAGCAGACGTACAAACATGATTCAATATAGATGAAGGATATTACAATTGTCCAATAATATATATTAAGATACTGCAAAACAAAAGAATCCACTATTTTTGACCCTTGCCTTTCTGTAGTAAAAGAGTGTACGTCCTCTTTTTCAGGGAGCACAGAATAGTAAACTCAAAACACATGTCAGACTGCTTACTGCTCGGAAGTGTGAGATCATTGCTTCTGTCTCAGCTGATCCTCATTGATTTCCAATAAAGCTCAGACTTCATTTTAAGATCCTATTGATTCCTTTTAAGACTTCCTGTGTGCTTGTGATCTCGTTATATAATTGACCCCACATGAGTAAGAGTACAATTTAAAGGAAAGTGTCCTTAGCTGATTTTAATCAATCCCTTATAGATATTTGTGCTATTCTTTCAATATTATGATTTTTGTATTTACCTTGGAAACATTTAGATTTAAAAAAAGAGTGTATAATACATTGAGGATGTTGAGCTGGTGTATGAAAACTATAATGGTGCCAACTGTGTTCTTTTGGTAAATATATATATATATATTTTTTTTTGTTGTTGAAATATTCTAAAAAGGAAAAAAAAGAACAAATATATTGAAAAAATATACAAAACAAAAATGATATTTATATATTATTTACATATTTAAAAATATACTATGATACAGCATTTGAAACTTCAAGCATTACTGTATTTTGTTTCTTTTTTTCTCTCAGATTAATCATTGAACGACGGTTTATTCAAAATCTCTCTATATTCCTCATCCCCCGGTGCTTCCACCTCATTGGCTACCACTGCGAGGTTGAAGAGCAATAGCGATCCATCATTGGCTGAATCTGTAAAGGAGACAAAGTTCAGCCAAAGAGACAGATTAAAACCGGAAAACAAGTAGGCCTTCAAAATAAAGGGTTAGCTATGAATAGATGGTGTGTCAACATGAGATTACTCTCATTGGCTAACCTATATTTCATTGTAAATTACTTTGAGTGCTGCATGTTTTAATAATTAAAAGTGATTTAAATGTAGAAAACATTATTTTATCATTGTACATTACACTATTCTTTTTAAACTATAATAGGCCTACAGAGCAATTGAAAGTGTGAGTATGAGCAGAGACTCATAACGGCAGCACTGACCTAAAATAATTGCTAAATGTAGTGTTAAACTACATTAAGGAATCCAGAATCAATGGACATGCAGATTTTCAATTGAATTTGCAGAATAAGAATCACAGGACAAGTGTCAAATAGTTGATGGTTTGCACTGCTACGTCCATTTGTTTGGCACTCATTCCAGCAAGTCTTTCAACTTCTCAAAGTTTTGTTTTTATTTATCTTTTTGCACATTGGTATTGCAGATGGTAGTCTGCTGTTCTAGTCATACCGTATGAAGCGGATCATAGCCTACATTTCAACCCTACAGATGTGTTTATCTCTATTTACATAACAGAGAGTATGTCATGCTTGCAAAATAGCTACTGAAGGTCTTTTTCTCAAAACAAATGTTCAACTTGGTCGACAAGAATGTTTTAATCTACCCCATTTTATGAACGGCTGATTTGTGATTGCAATTTCAATGTAGGCGAAGGCACAATGAATAAGAAGACAGTACAAATCAGTGCTGTGGAGAAGAAATTGGGAATGAATACAATTCAACAATACATTTCTGCTAGACTGTGGGGCCTGTTTACAGTTTATTTAAAGTTCTTAAAAATATAGCTCGATAAAGTGCTTTTATTTTGTTTGCTCAAACCGGAAGTCGTTTTCATAATGGCTGGCTTGTTAGTAGTAGACAGAGCTGCCAACCAGTTGAAATCCCTCTCCACCCAAGCTAGCAGAGGGCGAGAGGGTCCTGCCCCGCAGTACAGCTGGAATATGGCGGGCCGTGGAGGCGACGTGATGTTTTCATGGTCTGGATCTGCTGCCAGCGAACAAACATGTTCAGCGGCGTCCGAGGAGCAGAAACTAAAGAAGAGGAGCAAAGCTTTCTCCCTGACCAGGATGAAGTCCCGCAACATCTCCGGCAAACAGCTCCAGCATCAGCCCGCCGTGCACAACAACAACAACATGCCGTTCACGATCCACTGCCAGATCGGGAAAGAGATCAAACACATCTGCAGCAACTGCCGGGGAGCCGAGCAGCGGCGCGGTGAGAAGACCCGGTTCAGCTGGCTGGGTGAAAGGGGAATGTTGGGAGGAGGGGGTTTTTACTGTACTATTTAAAAATGATTATTGTCATATGCCGGTGGCCGCTCCCTGCCTGCTTCCTGCCTGCCTGGGGAGATCCAGTGCCGGGATCAGCACTCAGATTAACGTTAGCCCTGAACGTTGCTTGTAAATTACTGTATTTTCTAAATAGTGACCTCTAATGAGCTTTTTGTGATTACTAAAGCATGTTGAATCAATTTAATTTCTGATTTAATGTTAATTTTAAGCACGATTTATTTTGTGAGTGTTATTTGGTCCACTTTTGTAAGACAATACTGCAATATTATTACTTTAACAACAAGTAGGGGAGAAAATGGTTGTCATACAATTTCTTATTAATTAAAAAACAAACAACATGTCCACAGTCTTAATATATGTCATGTGGAAGATCAAACTGTAGTGCTTGGTGCAGACAACGATTGTAAGAAAACATATTCAATTCAAAATATTTCAGTAATATTAGTTACATTCCCCCTCTACCCCAAAAAGACGTAAACTTGCCAATTTAAATTACTTAATTACTTAATGACCAAGTTGTCTGTGCTGAAAATATTGATTATTTGTTCTTGTCCATGAACCACTCTCTTTTTAAAAATTAACTTATTATGTTTTTGTCAAAAAATGGCCCCAGTTGCTCGTGGTGACCTCTTCAAAATGTGCTTTGTCAAACCAACAGCATCCCAAAGATAGTCTGTTTATAAATCTTCAAAATGAAACAACTGGAACAAAGGATGGATGGTTTGCTTTCAAAATGGCACAAACTATTATTAGATTATCAACAATGCCGTCAATTCCTTTTTCTCTCAATGGACTAATCAATTTATAGACTCGTTTTTGCAACACTAGTGTCGTCATGCTTGCAGTATCCATGGCTACCCTCACCAGCAGGTTGTAAAAATGGTCGAGTCAATCAACTAGAATGATTTAATTTGAAAATGTGTTTCCAGTATTATGCCGGTCAACAGATCAATACCGTCGTGAATGAGATTGATTAGAATGAACTGTTGATTGAAAATCTAGGATATGTTTATTATAAGCTCGTCTTCCATACTAAACTATACCCAATCACTTTGTCTCATTCAACAGGAGCTTAGATAGGGCTGCAACTAAGGGTTATTTTTCTTTATTCTTTCTTCTATAAATTGTAAGGATACTGTGGAAACTCCCAGTTCCCACAGCCAAAGGTGACATCCTCAAATGGCTTGTTTTGTCTAAAAAACAAATGTAAAGCCCAAAGATTTTCCAGTTAATATCAATTAAAGAGTGAAAATATGCAAAATGTCATTATGTGAATATGCAGTTATAAAAATTGTCTCAACATTTCCTTTTTAAGAAATTATGTTGGAACTAGTTGTTTCGTACTCAACATTATTTTTTATAAATTGACAAGTAGATTTGATTTGAAAATCCTGCTAACCATTTTCCACCACAGATCAATACAGACATGTTTATTATTTATTACCTAGTCGCCTCAAAACCCAGTATTGATTTATAACAGCTCATTCCCAATAATAAGATCGTAAACAAATCTAAATAATGAAAAACATGACCCCCTGCAGCATGTCTCTTGTTTTTCTGCTCTGAACTTGTTCTTGAGTCAGTCTTGTTATGAGGCAGCGGTAAGAAAAACAGGCCCGGGGTCTGACTGAAAGAATGTCTCCCTGCGGAGTGAGTATGAGCCCCCTGACTCACTGCTGCTGTCGTCCGCAGCTGGGGGGAGGCTAGCTAGCAACACAGACAGGAGGTCTTTCTCATTTCTCAATGTTGTGCTTGCTCAGTCCTCATTGCTTACTCCACGATCATCTGGCTTGTGACCAACGCCTTTTTGAAGGAAATTCAACTCCAAAAGTGGATCTCGAGTAGTAGAGGAGGGGAAGAAAGGATGCTAAAACTAGAAATTGAGAAAGACCTAGAGAAACCTGTAGTCTGCTTTGAAGAGGACCATTAATGCTAATGTTGAGGTTCATATTTCTATGTTGTGCCTCTGACATGCTTACATGCTTTAATGTTCAAAAAGGTCTTTATTTTTCTCATACTGCCTGTAGTGCAGCACCTCTTTTCACCTTCTGTCTGAAACCAGAGAACAGTCTGCTCTGATTGGTTAGCTGGCCTGCTCTGTTGTGATTGGTCAACCGCTTGGAGATGTGTCGTTAAATGTCCGGCACTATGTGTACAATGTGTTGGAGCACCAACCATAGAAGTGTTATATACTGATGTCATTATGTTACAGAAGTAATGCAGGAGGCGTTTCAGGCAGGAGGTGTTGTGGGAGAGAAACTCCTTCTGGAGGGAACTCTGGGATTTAAGCCTTTGCAGACCATTTACATGCACACAAAAACCTATATAACACACCACAGTAAAGGGAAAACCCCAAAAAGCACAACAGGACCCCTTTAAGTGACGAATGTGAGTCAGAAGGATTAAAAGCATGACCCCCAAAACACCTCAGCAATGAAAATCTCCTCTCCCCGGAGGCTTGAAACACATATTGACTGTTTTAAAACCACTTGACCTGAAGAGATTATTTTTTTAATATTGTAGGTATTTATTGCTTTAACAAAAACATCTCTTTATTTATGTGTCCTGGAAAGGTTTGTGTGTCACTCACGGGTGCTACACAGATCTGCCACAGGGACAGCTGAGGAGGGGAGGGTGTGGGGTTGATGATGTTGTTGTGGGAGGGCCTCTCAATGGTGGCTACAGATTAGAACTGACATCCCACTTGTAACAAGGCCACCTCAAGGCGGACATCTCCTCCTGTCTGCAGCTGCTCACTGCTTCACTTTGATTTGTTTTGACCGTCCAGTCTAACCAATCATGCAGTGCTGCCAGCTCTCAGTACTCGACAGTTGTTGATACTCTGAGCTGCAAATACATTTTGGTCTGATCCAAATGACTATTGATTCAAAACCCAGCCACAACCCAAGTCAATTTGTCTGATTGGTGTCTAATTATTGTTCTGTTAGTTCAAATGGTGTTGCAAAAAAAGATTTGATGGATTTTATTGAAACTAATTAGCTGGTACAGGAATACTTTGGTGCATAACTCAGTAGTGTTACCATTTATTATTTTATTATGGATTTAAAAAGGAAAAATTGTACTATTTAAGTGCAAAGCAAAATAGTGTTTTTTTGTATTTCTTGTTTTTTTTCATTCCAGTTTTCTACATGTTTCATCCAAAAGCCCAGTTGCAGCTGTTTTTTGATCCAAAATCAACATGTGCATTTTGATGCAGTTCAGATTTGAGGATTGTGCTTTGTTATTTT
>NW_011367471.1:3662-16162 GCF_000735185.1 Notothenia coriiceps | reverse complement strand
GTTAGCATTAGTGTTAGCTGGTACCTAACCACGCTGGGCCTCGATCCTCCCAAGCGTCACCCATATATGTTTTTTGTTGCTGCAATAAAGAAAAACAAGATGAAGATAGCCAAATCGTCATACTCAAGGTTCCTAAACAACATTTTACAAAAATAATGGCTGACGTCAGGGGACCTAGAGTACATCCACTTTTAGATTTGGGACTTTTGAAACAAGGTCGCAGTTATTAGAAAACCCCATTGCTTGATCGTTTTCAAAGAAACAACTACCTACCAAAGCACTAGTCTTTCAAGTATCCTGAGAGACCACATCACTGTTTGTTCAAAGATTCACTGTGTTAAGTTTTTTTATTTGTAGAGGGTTTAAATATGAAATTCAATCTCAAGCTCTAACTATGCTCCTCTTGTGTGAAGAGGTTTAATTCCTGGTCATTAGTGTCTGTTTGATTAATATCATAATGGACGATAACCCCCCCTCTTCTCTATATCTGATGACCATCCATTACCCCACATATCACCACCTCTTCCCATCTGCGCTTCTATCTCCATTAGTGAAAACATATGAATCATCCTCCGGCCTCTGATGATGATGCTGCTAATTTTGGCCCCGAACTGAGACTACAGTCCTGACAAAGATTTAGTGTTCAAAGTGAATGTGCTACTCTGCCACTGAGACGGGAGAGGTGGAGACCGGCTGTTTGGAGTCCAAAACAGACTCCCTTCTCCATTTAATCTTCATCACTCTACTACTTTAACCTCTGTTTTCCCATTAGCTCGTCTGTCCACCCACTGACTCCCTGATTAAGATGCTGGCTGGCTTCACTGCCCAAGGACTTGCTTCGTCAAATCTGAAGCTCTGGGTGTTTCTGGGTGACAGAAGTGAATTGTTTCGAGTGGATGGAAGAGTCTTAACATGATGCAGTGCTTTCTAGATGGTAAGCTCAGCTGTGGATAAACTTCACTAAAATTGACAAAATTATCATTCGATAATCATTATTATCGTCACTTCAGAAGAGGCAAATTACAAAAACATCAAAACTGTCTATGCTGTCTCAGCGATGTAGCTTCATTCCTAACACCTATTAATATAATGTCATCTCTTTTCACATTTATAGAGGTCAAAGACTGATGGGAAACCAGTAGGGACAATGAGGCCTAACATTATTTATGAATTACTTGGATTTGTTGGCATTTATCCACACATATTGACAGTTGTTGTCAATATTTCACAGCCATATACAACAAGACTTCCTTGTGTTTTACTCAATCAATTCAATTTACATGTTCCGGACCCAGATAAGCAGCGGAACAGTTATGGATGGATTAACCAATTAACAACTGATTAATCAATTTTGGTTCATTTGATGTGTTGCTGATTGACACTTGCCCGTTAGGACAGTGGGCTGCAGAAGCAACAGTGCTTGCTACAGGTCTGAAAGTGCTGACTGAAAACCCTTATAAAATGATTCTCACTTGTAGATTTAATGTGTATAAGGTCTCTTGACAGCCCTTGACCTTATACACACAAAATGTACATCTTGCGTTAAAGTCTAGGGCTGAAGAGTGAAAATACTTGAATGAAATCAAAGACATTTTACTACCCTTCATCCTCTGTAGTGCTTTCTTTTTATTTAAAAAAAACGTGTTCCTTTGTCCAAATCAAGGGGCTACGGACAGAGGGAAAAGTGTTATTTAGAGCAATATAAATACAACTGAACAGGTTAAGTAAACATTTGAAATGTGGTTTATGACACATGAGCTACGGTCTGGTTTTGTTCTCCGCCTGTATGGAGATATGTTTAGTATGAAAGCAACATCAAACACACAGCTACAGCGCTGAATCAATTATGAAGAGATAAGGAAAGACAAAACAAGTCTAGGAGTTTGAAGGCAACACAAAGTTCAATGTTTTCTCATCTTCATACAGTTTTTTTATCTACTTTTTGCTCACAGCCATTCACTTTTCAACACCCTCCCTCCTTTTCTTCTCCCCCCCCCCTCGTCTCTTTGATTGGACCAGCGGTGTGCTGACTTGATACAATGTGACAGAACAGTAGAGCCTGTAGGAGCTTGTGTGTGTGTGTGTGTGTGTGTGTGTGTGTGTGTGTGTGTGTGTGTGTGTGTGTGTGTGTGTGTGTGTGTGTGTGTGTGTGTGTGTGTGTGTGTGTACCTTCCTGTAAATGTGTAAATATGAGACTTGGCATATCACCGGGATATGACTCACCCCTCTCCTCTNCCCCCCCCCCCCCCCCCCCCCCGCAGGTGTGGTGTCCAGGGATGAACCACAAGGAGGTCCAGTTAAAACAACCGCAGGGGGGAAACAGAGCCCAGAGAATGACTACAAAACAAGCAGGAGAAAAACACTGGCCAAAAATAAGGGATTAACAAACCAAAAAAACAACATTAGAGAATACTGCATGCACGATAACAGCAGCCAAGAAATGGAGTCTGATCTATATGTGTGAGGATAAATCATTTGTAAAGAGAAGTAGAACATAAAGTAATCTCTGATACAGATGTGGCTTGTATTTGTTTTGTACAAACAGTGTATACAAAAAAGAATAAAAATAATCTTAGTCGAGAAAGAGATGTAAATTATGACGAGGAAGGATAGTTTATAGTTGCACAGTAAACTTCTATATCAAAAAAGACAATAGTAAATATGAAAGGATAGTAAATAAAAGGGAAAAGTCCATTTGAAAGAGTATTGTTTTATTTTGTTATGTTATTTTTATTAATTTCAAGCGTACTGTAGTAGTCTTATTGTTTAATAAAAAAATATGAAGGCTTAAAGAATTACAAGGTCGGATGTGTTATCTTGATTGACAGCTGTCACAGCCAATCAACACTGAGTTGGGATACATTTAGGTATTTGGTATCTATTACTGACAAAGATGAGGATCTTCACTTAAACCTTGCTGTTAGGACATTTCAGCAATGTTAAAGTAATGATGTCCTCTCTTTATATGCCACTGGTTGTATTACTATGTTTCTTTACCCACTCTTGCATGTGGGGGAAAAGCGCAAACGGCAAACAAATTTGCCAACAAAAAAAAAAAGATGAGGAAGACTGCTGGCTTACTAACGTGGCTGTAAACAATGCATGCGTATGTGGAAGGAATTGCTTCGGATAAAGTGCGTTTTGGTGAGTGAGACTCAATGTAAACAGAAACTTTGTTTACTAGAAAAATCCACTGACTTCATTGCCATCTGTTAGCACAAACATTGCATCATTATCCAGACGTTAAACTATTATTTATTTCATACAAGCAGTCAATGCAGTGGATTATTAAAATATAGTGTATATTACATACTATTTCCTAGTAGGTTCGTAAACACTTTGTGAGAGGGGAAGTATGTACAACCAAATGAAAAATAAGAATAGACTTCCTTGGAGTACGATAAATCAGATCAATACACAGAAACTGACCAGTAAAACTGAACTGTGCCAAGTGTTTTCCTTTTAACCCCCACTTATATTTACTTCTGTACTGTGACATCAGACCAGCAGAGAGACTTTCCCACTGTTCATTGTCACTTTCTTCCCTGGATCAGGTTTTCTCTTTGGCACAATGGTTAGCTTGTCTGAGCAGTGTGCCAGCGGAGGAAGAGTGAGGGAGTTTTTGTTGGGTGGCAGCGAGAGAGGAAGTACTCCTCTGAATTTAAAGCGTCCTCCCTGTTTCCCTTTTTGTATTCTGCCCAGGTATGCCTACCTTCCTGCTGCTCAAGGCCTCGGCTTATGTATGCAGAAAGCAGTGTTGAAGTATGTGTATCAGAAAGAGACAAAAGAGTATCACTCAGATAGTGAGAGGTGGTGTGTTTGTTTGTGCAGCGTTTCCACCATACTCTAAGCACAACACCTCAGTGTGCCAGTCTTCATGTTGCCATCATTTAAAATCCTCCACCCTGTCCTCCTCCCTAGCTTCTTCCTGCTCCTCCTCCACCTCCTCTGTCTCTGCCTCTCATTCAGGTCTTTATTAGAGTTCTCCGTGTTTGAATGAGAGCGTGGTAATGCTTGCGTCTTGGTCTTTGTGAGAAGGGCTTAGCTCTAACTGAGCTGACCTGGATTTACACTGCAGGAGCAGAGCGGTGCTGCCTGGGACCTGGACTGCTTTAAACAATGGAGCACAACAGGAATGCCAAAAGACAGCCTTTGAAATGGATCTGGTCTCATGAATTGGCATGAACTGCATACTTTTCTCCCACCTTTGAGCACTACTGAGCTTTTTAGCCTCTTTGAGCTTTTTGGTTTCACATTAGTCAGCCCATCTCATCAGCTTTGTTTTTAGAAGCAGGCAGATGTTTTCAAGGACTCTAAGATCATTCATTGCCGTTATGCAACACAGAGTTACACAACCAAATGTTGTTGTAGCTTAGTCCATTATGCTTCACACACAAAAACATGATGAAGAAGACCAGAAGCATACAGTAGTGCATTTTATTTAAATTGGCAAAAGTAACAATGTACACAAACTAAAAATGTTGGTTAGTTCTCTGGGCAGATAAAATGGCCGTTTTCTTTTCATTAACACATTTAACAACAGGAAGAATATCTTTATTCGAAAACAAGCTCTCAAAAACTCAGTGTGCCTGCCCGGCAACAAACAGTGGACACACAACATTAGAGCCTCTCTGGGGAGAACGTGGAATGTCTAACAGCTAAAGAGACAGGTTCTTTTTTTGGTGGAGGACAGCGCCAGAAGGAAGGTGAGAATCAGACTCATGCTGTGTGGTAGTAGGCAAATGTTTGCCAACAAATTAAACATTCATCTTGTATACAAATAGATTGTCGCAGCTTAACAATCTCTACCTAAATCTCATTTGATTTGACAGTGCCTCTGATCAGGCAGCCCATCCATAAACATCTAAAATCCTTTTTAAGGACTGCTTTGAGAGTAATTCATACTGTGTGTTAGTATGTGAGTCTGGTTACGTTCAGTTGCAAAACCTGAGGCAGAACATTCTTTTTGGTAAGGTTAAGGGAGAATTGAGGTTGAGGTGAAAATAAAAAGATGTTGACTGTAGGTACAAAGCAGACAAATAAACATAGTATTTTGAAGTTAAAGATCTAATTATAGATCATATGAAATAATGTTACAAGCAGATAAATAATCACTTTTTTCTTTTTCTTACTTTCAAAGCCACTTAAGGGAAAATGTGAATACTAAATGTGGGTTTGAGAGGTTAACAAATGCAACTTCTCGCAGCTTCTTGCCTAATAAATGTCCAATCATTCTCGTCTAGCTGTTTGTAATACAAAATATCAGGTCAATTACGGCCTAATGTACAACAAGAGCAAGTAGAAGCGTGATTATTTTACACTCATGGCAAATAAACAAACTGGAGTAAAATGATCTCATGACGGTTCGGATCTGAAAGTGGCCGAAGAAGGTCGAGCTCAAGAGAGCTGCCAAAAGCCTGGTGATCTACTCTTGTTTACTAAATCCAAGACTCATATGCAAACAGCCTCCCACACACACGTACACCAGGCAAGCATGCATATTAACACCAGCACACACATGCACACTGAAGATGGCATGGATATGTGTCACATATAAATGGTGACACGCGTCTAAGAAAAGTGTGGGCTGGATTTATGCAAAACAATAGCAGCCAAACAAGTCAAGGGGAACCAAGGGAGTGGGCGGGCAGATGGCTGAAGGAAAAATGCAAGATTAGACCAAAATATTTTTTTTGGGGGGGGAAGGCCAAAAGCAATGAAATAGAAGCTTTGACGGCAAATATCCCTCTCTTAGCAAAGCTGGCAGAGCCCACTGCTTTCTGCATGATGCCACATCAGCCTTGAGCAACCTGCCTCCGTTTTCAGCTAGTAGCCAGGAGCAGCACTGTGAGCAAGACACAGCAGAGTTGACACAGCAGAGTTGTCCCCACCACCCACCACCAACCACCACCACCACCTCCTTCACACGATTCAAGCCATGCCTGACACAAAGCTCCAAGAAAGAATAATGTTACTCAAATCAGGCCGGCTCTGGTACTCTGCTAGGAGCTGCATTTAAAGGAAACAAAATGGAGAGGGAGAATGTTGAAGGCCAAGGAGAGGGCAGGTGAGAGAGATTATAAGTAGGTGGGTCTGTACCATGAGTCATAAAGGTCTAAGCCGGCAAAAAAAAAAAAAGGAGGAAGCATGTGAGCAAATTCCTGAGCTCATTAGGATCTATGTTAGACGATTTTTTCTCATACACTTCTCAAATGCGCAGGCAAAAACAAGAGTAGCTTTAAATAAAATCTGAATATTGCACACATTAACCTGCAATGTAGTGCTAAAAACAGAGTAGATGCAAACTATTTTTTTGACATTTGTGGCATTTTAAGTAAAGCAAAAGTGCAGCCGGATATGGGAAATGTAGTCGAGTCTAGCCTATAGCCAGCCAGGCTACCATGTGACTGGGATTTGTCACATCGGCCAATTCTGGGGGAGGGTCGACCACAATCCAAGTGCAGTAGCTCATTAAAAAAAAAAGAGAAACCTCACTGATATATGTAACATGGATGATCAGTAATAGAGGAATACCGATTCCATGCAGATCCTCCGGGTTCTGTGCGCGTGTTCTGCTCGGTGGCATTTTCAGCACCGAGGGGCAGTGGACAGCTCCGCACTGATGCGATATTAAAGAAACCTGCCTCAGCGACAAGGAGGGATTGTCATAGCAGGATCATCTTATTATACACGTAAAAAAAGGAACACACTTTAATGAATAGATCTAGCAGTAAATACATTCCAATCATCCAATGCTTCGTGACAGCGTACCATTGTGACCATGGCAACAAAGGAAACAATAACTTATCTGACCGTGTTTGCGTGCACACAAACTGGGATTGTATAAGGCCACCACATTTGGCAAGGATTTTCGCTTGCCATTCGTAACCCTTTATCCAAAATGCAATACCATCAACAACTGCATTTTAAATGAGTAGCCAGAGGCGGCCAAGTTCGCATGCATTTCACTGCAGCCGACGATCAAGGCAGAGTCTGGTTGGAGTAATAGCCATCAATAGTCCAATAAAGGGTTAATTAGCTTTCAGATAGCCTACCTAACACACATGCATAATGAAAGCCAGCCTATGTGGGACATTCTTCACGGCTAATCTCCCAGTGCTTGAGTCACAGTGGGGTTACCGTCAAGGTGCAGCTAAACACCATAGATACACGGTCAGAGCTGCACAATGAAAGCCCAAAGTCATGCTGCTGCTGCGTGGGAACTGTCACTACACTCGATGAAGCAATGTCTCACATCGAGTCCCTACATTATCCCCCCCTGCTAACACACCCAGACAAGGAGATAACAGCATCCGTGGCTACCTACCTGTCTCCAGGTGCAGAGAGATCCTCGCCTCGTTGATGTAAGGCGTGTCACTCTTGGAGCGGACCCTCCGGATCGGTCTGCGGTCTACCTCCTCCTCCGGGGCCGCTGCCATGTTCGGCCAGCCGGGCAGCGTGCACTGGCGACCGGCGGGACTGCGAGAGAGACGGCGCCGCAGCAGCAGCCACTCGTGCACCCGCCCGGGTAGACGGTGTGGGAGGGGGGCGGGCTGTTGTGTGGGTGAGGAGGGAGGGGGAGAAGGGGAGAGAGAGAAGGAGAGGTGGTAGGATGGATGAGCATCTTTCTCTTTTATTTTCCTCTAGGTCTAGGAAGACATGCTCCACCTGATCAAGTTTCAAATAAGAGCACACAAAAATACAAACATATACAAAAAACACGTTCACAAAAATCATTGTGCTCACTTTAACTTTTTATGTTACATGTGTATTCTATTTGTTATTGGACTTTTTTTACTTTAACTTCTTATGTTTGTATACTTCTTTTTATTTCATTTATTATTGGATGTTTTTACATTGACTTTTTATGCTTATATGAATATAATGATTCTATTTTATTTCATTGCACATTATTACTCGAACTTCATGTTCAGATTTGAATTCGTATTTGTTTCATTCTAAAAAGGAGCAACTGTCACAAAACCCAATTTCCCCCAGGATAATGAAGGTGTTCTGATACTATTTAAAACAAAAATGTAAACTCTTCTGTGTGTCTCATAGGAGATATGATGTTATTATACAATTAATTAAGTAAATTACAGAAATGTAAGGAATATGAATGTTTGATTAAAATGGCAATAATGAAGCAAAAAAAATGTCAGCTTCTTGAATGTTTAGATGTGTTTATTGTCTCTGTTCTATATTATTGCCTCAATAATACCTTTAGGTTTTAGCAATTTGATGTCAATTATGAGCCTGGGAACTTGGAATAGCATTGTATCATTATTATTTGACAGAATAATTGACTGATTCATTGAACAAAAATATTCAGATAAATGTATAACAATGATTAGCCAACTGCAGGCCAAGCCTTACCATATACAATATCAAAGTTATAATCAAAACAACGGTATAATAAACAACAATGGGCCAGTGTTTTTATTTTTTCCCCTTAACTTTAAACTTTCGAACTTTTCAATGCATGACTTTTCAGCTTCCATACATAAATAGGCATAGGCCTACAGTTAAGTTCGACTCTGGTACAAATGCTCCCTCTGCTGGTCATTTCCTGTCGAGGTGGGTTGTTATTTACCTCGCTGTCCCTTCTCATGGGCTCGTTCCCTCATAGCCAAACCAATCCAATAACTTCAGCTGCTGACAAAACACCGACTGAGTTCCTGCTTCCTCCAGCTGATGGTTCTGGCTTCAGGTAGCTAGTTAGTTAGCAACCTACAGATCTAACAGGATGTTGCACAACTTGTTCAGGGAAATATAAAACCATGTGCACGGCACTTTGTCTTCACAGCGTATTGTCAAGCTTGGGAAGCTTTTGCTGTTTCCTTGGATACTACTGCTAGCCCGTTAGCCTGCTAGCTAACTACCATTGTACATGCTGACAGGCTGTTAGCTTAGCTAGCATAACTTAATGCTAGCTAATAACAGACTCAGGAGGGTCCATGCTTAGTGCATGACTGCTTTCGTATAGTATTGAGACATGTAGTAGGCTACACGTATTGTCATAATACAATTAAGTAGCAGGCTAGCTGTATAGCCTATGCTTGTTTATGATACCCTTTTAGCCCTATAAACGCCAAATTGACCTTCATGAGTGCATAAATCATCTCACTGTAAACTAGCCACTGGTCGTTTGTACATTTGAGTTGGCAGACGTAAGCAAATGTTTTAGTCAAAGATAAAACTAGCCAAACTCTGAAGAAGCCCTTCATGTGGCCAGTTGATGAAACTTACATTAGTTTTAAATGCATTTCAAGCTTGACCGAATGATCCTCTATTAAGTTGGAACAGCAGCTGCACAACAAACATGTTGTTTACGGTAGTCACAATTTGTGTTAATCCAAACAAATATGGCAGCCGGAAGTGACATATCTGATATAGCCCATTGCTCGTTTGTCAAAGTTTGCTAGATTTTAAGTAGAAAGCGTTTATTGCAAAAGTGTACATTTTGATAACATATGAGGCTCAATTTCTATTGTGAATAGTGTCATTCTTGTCTTTCTTTGAAGCCAAACCGAATGATTGTGCTCCAGCTCACCTGCAGAGGTTTGATAAACTCTCAACTGCATGGCCACCTGAAAATACCCAGGACCATGCAAAACATGGCCAGACCCAGTTCAGGTAGTCTTTATTAACATTCTCATCCTGATGTGTTATTTATATAGTCATCCACAAATCCATGTAACAGTAGTTTAGTGCGTTTTGCATTTATATATTATATTTCTGTGCTTGTTTTGTGCAGACCTGGCAGCTTTCAGGAAGACTTTCTCCAAGGCCAAGAATATAGCCATCCTCACCGGAGCAGGGGTGAGTGCAGAGAGCGGAGTCCCCACCTTCAGAGGAGCAGGAGGCTACTGGAGAAAATGGGAAGCACAGGTATGCAAGTATACTATTAAGTTATAGGTGTTTTCTGCTATTTAGCCCTCCCTTATTGATATATGACACACCTAACGTCATAATGCAAATCATTATGTCAGTAAGTTGAAACTCTTTTTCATCCAAAACTGAAAACTATTATCTTCATTAAGGACTGATTAAATGCAGGACTCTTGTATTAGACCGTATTATTTTTAGCTAAGTGTGCATATTAATTTGCAAACGAGCATACTCTACAACTGTTATTTGAAATTTCCTCCATCAGTTTTTATGTTTCTGAGTCCACTACCGGCAAAAGTAGGGTTGGAGCCATGGGGAAAAAATGTAATCTATTATTCAAATATGTGACCAACTAGCCCCCAATGTTTTTACCCATTATGCAGCTGACAGCCCACCTGAGGTTATCACTTTTTTTTATCCCTCCGCATCACGTTGTGTAGATCAATCTATCATGCTTAAATTGCAGCATATAGAAGACATTCTTTGTACAATTTCTAAAGTTGTCAATAATCTTAAATCTGTCACATCACAACTTCGACTTTCCATTATTTAGCATTAATGTTCAACAAGCAAAAACAATTTAAAGTACTTTTGGTGGGAATATTTTTTCCCAGGGACGATCGATCAGCACACAGTTTTTGTCAGTACTATTAAACCTTTATTAACATTCAGTTTATTCTTATGTTTAAGCAACTTGCCACTCCAGAGGCCTTCTCCAGGAACCCCTCCCGTGTTTGGGAGTTTTACCATTACCGCCGTGAGGTCATGCTGACAAAAGATCCCAACCCCGCCCACCTGGCCATCGCTGAGTGTGAGGAGCGACTGATCAAACAGGGACGCAACGTTACAGTCATCACTCAAAATATTGACGAGCTCCACCGCCGTGCCGGATCCAAAAATATCCTGGAGCTCCACGGCAAGTAGAAAACCCTCAAGACACCGAATGCCAGCATGGATTCAGTAATCTATACTAACTGCTTAACTTAAAATGCATGTCTTTTTTACTGCAAACATTTCTAATGGCAAGCTTTAACTGGTTTCAACTTCTAAATTTTGAGGATTTTTTGCTTTTCCTGTCTGACAGAAGAAAAAGGACATTTGATCCCCTCGAATGTTGGCAAATGTTCATGTATTTACTGTAATCTGACATTTTATTGGCTAATTAAGTAATTAAGAGAATAATTATTTGTCCTTCCATCTGTTCACTTGATTTTTCTCAATAATATATCCGGTTATTATTTTTAAAAAGGACATAATGTTTACGAGTCCATAAAATGTCAACAAATTAGGGAAAAAAACATAGTTTAGGTTTTAAAGATAAATAGACTGAGGAAGCTGGACTCACACATATGTGGCATTTGTAGTTGACATATTAGTAAAAACTATTAATTAAAAAAATGTGTTTGGTAATTTGCTGTCTTTTGAGTAATCCATTGTCAATTTGTTTCGGCATTGATCTGTTGCCTCTTGTTTTGTTAATCTAGGAAGTCTGTTTAAAACACGCTGTATGAGCTGCGGTCATGAAGCCGCCAATTACCATAGCCCCATCTGTGGTGCTCTGAAGGGCAAAGGGTAAGAGCTTTATCTCGTGTTGTTTGGATCATTGGATTGTTTTCCTCAACAATATGAAACATGTGTTAGAAGAGATATTAATCACAATCATTTGAGCACTAAATGCCAGAGGAAAAAAAAAAGGCCCATTTCAGCCTGTCAGATGTCAGCAGCTAAATAACACCTGATGAGGCGTTGAAAGGGAAATCTGTGAACGCAATGAAATGTCACTTGTCACTTATCTGACATTTAAAATGGGTGTTTTTTAAAAGCTGAAATGTTCGACCAATCAATTTAGTCTTTTTTGTGGATACAATGACGCAAGTACTGGGCTACAATTCAACATAATTATCATAGCAGATCATGTTAAAACTGATATGGTATATTTTGGATCATTTGGACATACGCCTGTATCGAAGCGATGAATATGTAATAAATGTAAGTAATAACATTTTAAGGCTATACTTATTTTTCTCAGTTTTTCAAGTGTTTTTTATGATACCTTCCGATATTTTTGTCGTTATTGTGTCAATAACCAAGGGAACACATTTGAAAAGACAGCCGTCGTACTAGCAATGCTCTCATTATAAAGAAACATGCTTTGCCTGGATGAATTTTAAGGGTGTATTTTGATGTAATCACCCTTTCTTTCTACCAATCGGCCTCTTCAGAGCACCAGACCCCGACACAGAGGACGCTCAGATCCCTGTTCAGCAGCTGCCCAGGTAAGAGACACACTCATCTTTTTTTTTTCTCATGCTGTGCTCTTTTCCAATGAGGTTATTTGTCTTGACAAAAGTGTGTGTGTGTTTCAGGTGTGAGCAGAAAGGTTGTCACGGTCTCCTGAGACCAGCTGTGGTTTGGTTTGGAGAGACTCTGGGCTCAGATATCCTCTCCCGCGCAGAGGAAGTGTTGGACAGCTGTGACCTCTGCCTCGTGGTGTGTGTGTGTGTGTGTGTGTGTGTGTGTGTGTGTGTGTGTGTGTGTGTGTGTGTGTGTGTGTGTGTGTGTGTGTGTGTGTGTGTGTGTGTGTGTGTGTGTAGTGTAGAGAGAGTGTG
>NW_011367471.1:0-3583 GCF_000735185.1 Notothenia coriiceps | reverse complement strand
TGTGTGTGTGTGTGTGTGTGTGTGTGTGTGTGCGTGCGTGCGTGCGTGCGTGCGTGCGTGCAGACAATCACAAACTAATGTGCATCACATACTCCTGCCAAAATCACTCATGTAATTATTAAATGTTTTATATATGTCATAAAAATGCTTTGAAAACATGACTGGTTGTTCCGAGACTGTCAGAGTCTTTTGAAAATGTAAAAGCTGTGTCCTTAAAAAAAAGCAGGAGTTATTCACTTTCTTGATACTTTTTCAATAAACTCTGCCCCTGCAGGTTGGCACTTCATCCGTTGTGTATCCAGCCGCCATGTTTGCTCCTCAGGTGGCAGCCAGAGGTGTCCCTGTGGCCGAATTCAACATGGAGGACACGCCGGCCACCATGCGCTTCAAGTGTGTTTCATTTACTGTCACCAACTCAGACACTCACATCATTAATAATCACTGATTTAATTCACAGCAAGTTTATTTTCCTCTGTCTGTTTAAGGTTCCATTTCCACGGCCCCTGTGGGACCACGTTGCCCCCCGCGCTGGAACGCCACGAGGCTGAACCAAAATGAGTCCCGGACATCAGCTGCACACAGACCAGACTGTCTAACACTGGAGGACTTTATTGGTACCAAAAATAATAATATAATATAATGTGCGGAAACGGGGTTCATGAAAAATAACAGCAACAAGTTCAAAGACAAAGATTTGTTTAGGCTGATAAATTGATAGAATACACAATAAAGAGTAAGTGGGCTATATTGTAAACAGTTACAAATAAAGTGGTCGATTGTAACACAAGTACATTTACGCAAGTACTGTACTTTAGTAAAGTTTTGAATTCACATGATGTTACTTTTTGCTTTTACTTCACTACATTTTGTGGGCAGAAGTGACACTTTTAATCCACTACATTTCTTTTATAGTTCTAAATACTAATTACTTTGCAGATTCAGTTAACTCATACAAAATGTAAATCAACTTATAAATGATGATGAATTATTGTAGGTTAAGCTACCCAGCAGTATATGAAGTAATTCACATAAACCCCATCTTAACCAAGTTCAACATTAAAGTGATGAACACATTAAATCATCAATATTTATAATATAATTATTTAATATTATATTCCGAAATGGGCCATATTGCATAATGATTACTTTTACTCCTGTATCATTGCTTCTTTCCCTTAAGTAAAAACAAATTGGAAAGATTAAACTGATTGGAGGACATGTTTTTCAGCATTGAATTTTCAATAATGGAGCAAATGATGCTAAAATGCTGAATCCCATAGTGGTTTGTGCTAACATGTGCAGAATTTGGTTTAAGAATTAGAATTGTGAAACTTGACTCCTAGCATAATGATTAACTGTGCTGTTTATAAAAGGACATGTTAAAGAGTGACATTAATAGATGGCAAAAGCTACGGATTCAATGTGAACACTTGTTGGACAACTGTATCAATCCTTTTTCATTGAATGACTACTGCATATCAGACTGTAGGGGGCAGTGTTTAGCTTCTGCTTTGAAAGCCATTACACCTACATTTAGGAGGGAAAAAAAGAATATTTCTGAAGGATCTGTGTGTGTGTGTGTGTGTGTGTGTGTGTGTGTGTGTGTGTGTGTGTGTGTGTGTGTGTGTGTGTGTGTGTGTGTGTGTGTGTGTGTGTGTGTAAATTCAGTGTTGTCTGAATTGATGGACCGTGGTGAAAACTGTGTGATGCCTTCCAGTGGGCGTGAGTACGCTCCAGTAAAACCAGGGAGACCAGTGACTGTGCACTCCCTGAGTCATGAGGAGACGATTTGTCGCATGTATGTTGAGGTTTGGAGTTGATTGAAACCACATATGCATATGAAATGAATAAATATGCAGTCTTTAAAACTGAAGAGTGTCTCTGCAGAGCTTCCTCTGAATCTGCATGTCTGAATCACAAAGGATCAGAGTTGTAACACTGCAGTGTGGTGGTGATGGCAGAAGTGTAGGAGTGTTTATTAATGTTAAGTCTTCTTTATGTTCTCTTTTGTAGGCGTTGTTCCGCTTGCTGAAGATGGGATGGTGCATTATGGGACTTTAATGTATTGCAGGGATTCCCAACCAGTGGTACTCTGTGGTTACCCTGAACTGATTACCAGGGGCTACATGGACAGCTTGTGGAGAAGCTAAGCTAATTTAAAACAATATGAATGATCCACAAATTGGTTTAGCAGATTCTTGCTATTCGCGTGTCCGCCAGTGATTCAGATCTAATCCAAAAATATTAAAAGTAGATTTTTTCATTACCTAATTTAGGTTAATTAATGTATCACATTTTTCATCAGTGATATCAGGAAAGTGCTGTTCCTTCCAGAGGGCCTCGAATGTACTACTTATGTTGTTGTTTTAATGTACAGATCTGCATGCGAGTATTGTTTTAATACAAACTTGAACAAAGGTTAACCTTATCTTCAAATAATATATATTTTTTGGTTATTTACAATTATTACATTTTTCTTTTAAGAACATCGATCCCATTGTCGGAGGCGCTTCTCCGCAAAGTCCGTGAAATATATTGCTGACCCACTGTCTAATTGCCAATCAAGTGCTTCTCGCATACATTTGTAGCCCCCTCCGTAAATTCGCATTTCTGTAAAATGTGTCTGAGAAAATTACCCACAATGCATAGCTTATTAGCGCACAGGGGTTACAAGGGGAAGGTGTTAAATATACTTCAACAAAAAGGATTGCACATATTCAGCCTTGCATATTAAATTGCTGGAAAGGATTTCAGATTGAACATGCAACACAAACATAGGCAAAACAAATACAAATAATTAGCTTAATTTAAATCTATCTCTCGTTGTGTAATGCTTAAGCTGGAATACGTTCAAATCAGGCAGTACAAAACTTAAAACACATGTATGAAACATGTTTTAATGCTGTCTAGTTAAGCTGATATGTCTTGGCAAAGTGCTGTCACATACCTATTTATATAATTTTTGAAATACTTTTGAACTAGACAATAAGCCCTTAAGCCCCTGTCACACTGTCCCGAAATTGACACCCGATGGACACACGATAAAGGAAATGTTCAAATTTGGCTCTGATCGTAACAACATCGGGCCATTCGTGAGGGCATCTTAAGCCTTCGTATGACCGCCGGTGGAGTTTCTTAGGCTCCGGCGGCAACTTCATAAGGCAGTCGTGAGGGCATCTTGTCAAATCGTGAGGGCATCTTGTTATCATCGGTGCCATCGGGCATTCGCCCTCACTCTGATCGGGGCGAATGCCCGATGGCACCGATTTGGGTCAATATTCTAGCCGCAAAACAAGCTACTCACGAGCGGAAAATGTGCTTTTTCACGCGCAGAGACAGCCCTCTTGCTCGCTCGCGGGAGTGTCAGCCTCACTCGCTCGCGGAGTCTGTCTGCGCGCGCGTGAAAAGTTTCTGACACTTTGGGGCGGAGCCACTGGACTTTGATTGACAGCTGCCAGGAAACCTGGAGTTGCCAGGTTTGATAAATGCCTAAACTACCAAGAGCCGAAGAGTGACAGCAGGAAGATCAGTTGGACGAGATTGAATGGTAAAGATGTCCATAAAAAAACATTATATTCGTAAA
>NW_011367470.1:0-3498 GCF_000735185.1 Notothenia coriiceps | reverse complement strand
ATTTTTCTCTTACCATCGACGGCTCCATTGTCAACCCCTCCACTCACATCCGTAACCTTGGCATCATCCTCGACCCCACCCTCACTTTCTTCCCTCACGTCAACCAGGTCACAAAAAACGCATTCTTCCATTTAAAGAACATCCCCCGCATTAGACCCTCCCTCTCATCGACCGCTGCTGAAACTCTGATCCATGCCTTCATAACATCCTGACTGGATTACTGCAACAGCATACTTTTTGGATCACCTGCATTCACACTAAAACAACTTCAATATGTCCAAAACTCAGCTCCGCTTGCTCACCTCCACCCGACGCTCCGACCACATCACCCCTATCCTCCATGACCTCCACTGGCTCCCCATCAAACACCGCATTGACTTTCAAATATTAATTTTCACTTTCAAAGCCCTCAACAACCTTGCCCCCCCCTACCTCTGTGACCTCATCCAACGACACACCCCCACCCGTCGCCTCAGGTCTGCTGAAGCTAACCTACTGCAGCCCATCAGGACAAAGCTCCGGACCTGGGGTGACAGGGCCTTCACAGCAGCCTCCCTCACTCTGGAACTCCCTCCCCAGCCACGTCAGATCCGCCATCACTCTCAAATCATTCAAACAATCCCTCAAAACTCACCTTTTCACTCTTGCCTTCAACTCCTAATCCACTAACCACTTGCCCTTATTCCTCCTAGCTTAGCACTTTCTACTTTTCTCGTTATTTTGTTAGCGCTTTGAGCACCAGGGAAACCGCTTTATAAATGTAATGTATTATTATTATTATTATTATTGTCATACTGATATTCTGTACAAACTGTGAGGTCCACTCTGACAAATATAAAGCATTTTTTTTTTAAATGTCTTCAGTCAATATAGAGGAAAAGCACGATTGTTTTGTTTACTAAGCGTGCACGTAACACAACGCCATCAGTGTGCAGCTATTAGATCTCCAGAGAAAACAAGCAGCACTCACTGCTTATTTACCCCATAGAATGTGTGTGTGTGTGTGTGTGTGTGTGTGTGTGTGTGTGTGTGTGTGTGTGTGTGTGTGTGTGTGTGTGTGTGTGTGTGTGTGTGTGTGTGTGTGTGTGTGTGTGTGTGTGTGTGTTTGTGTGTTTGTGTGTGTGTGTGTGGCTGCCTTTCCCACGGCCTCCAACTACCATCTCACACAAACACACACACACTCTGGGAATGTCGGGTATGACATCACTGTGAATGCTTTCGTTGAGAGGCTTTATGAATTCCAGGCTCGACAGCAGCCACTTCTGTCCTTTGAACACACGTTTTCATAATTTCATTTTACATAAACAGTCTACGGTTTGTATATACTTTCAGTCATCGGGAAATGTTCCTCAACTTAGTGTCAATCCCTTCACCATCACTAAAGATAATGGCTGCATAATTAGTCTATACATCTGCGGGAAACTTGAGATGTTACACAAACACTTTGATCGACTTTGATAGTTGTTATATTTCAATAATTATATATACACTTATTTTCTCACAAAGCAACTAAATAGTATTCTTTATCTGTGTTTTTATAGCTTTTCTGTCCTTGTTTCAAGCAGTTATTTCCTTATTTCTCAACCTAATACCTTTGCATAACTACATTTGTGTAAATTACTTAGAAAGCTTGAAGTTAGTTCAATAAGTGTAAGGTATCTTCAGTAAGTTCATATACCTGTAGTATGTGTAGTACGACGGTCTGTTCTAGTGTGTTATCATTTACATTATACAGTATATTGTGTATTCTACAGATACATTACAGATTTGACTGTTGATATGTACATATTAACTTATTTTAAATGTTATTTTTAACGTATGTACAATGCCTTAACGCATACTTGTCAACCCTCCCGATTTTCGCGGGAGACTCCCGATTTCATTGCCCTCTCCCTGTTTCCTCCCGGGGTCATATTTCTCCCGCATTTCTCCCGATTTCTGACAAAATCAGATTTACACAGGGCTGTTTCCACCATTGTTTGGTTTCCATGGTAACGCCTCTCTTTAGTAGCGCGCAACTGAAAGTCCGGGCCCCCCCCCCCCGCCCCATTTTGCATTTTTAAATGCTCCCGAGTTCTGAGGTCTCAAGGTTGGCAAGTATGCCTTTGAACCTGCTGCTTATGAAAAAAGTCGAAATGTTGGAAAAATAAAGTATATTTAATCTAATCTGTGAATATGACAGCCCTATTTTGGGACGGTATACCTTAATGTTAAGAGGTTTATCATTAAGATGCACGGTACAGCAATACATCCGACGTACAATTCATGCCTAATTATGTAGTTTAAAAAAGTTCCAGTACTCCTGAGCGTCAGAAAACCAGCGTCAAACTGAATCTGCTGCAGAGTTTCCATCACGCTTCAGTGTGTACCGGCTTGTTCTTATCTTAATTGTATCTGGAGGTGACGACTTTGAAGCAGGAACCTTAAGATTGATTGTGTTTTACACCGCTCATGCTGATATAACTCAATTAAAAAGCTCCAGACGGTGATGCAGTGTCCCCAGGCTCATTACGGGATAATAAATCATAATAGGTGGTATGACCATCCTAAATGATTTCCACCGGGCAACACGAGGACAGTGTCAAGGCAACCTCCCAAACAAACAGAAAGACAAATATTAAGTGTGTAACATAACCTCCAGGGCAAAAAAACAATCATTCAGCCTGTGACTTTATCTCTAAAGCTACATTGACTCCATTTCTATTTAAATAATCTCTTTTTTTGGGGCCAATATGATGTAAAGGAGGTCGTTTTGAAAGGTTGTTGCAAATAACAAAATCAGTGAGTGGAAATGGGCTTCATTTTTGCAAAACTACCCACACGGAAAAACAAATCATGCAATGAACACTCGGGTAAAATGAGATCAGAAGGAATAAGAATTGCATTTCAAAACTGGGGATGATGCTGAGTCACACATTAACACCTCATTTAAAAAATTGAGCCAGAGGCAGCAGATTGGACATGGTAATCAAGACAGGAAACGTAAATTTCATTTTTAAATGATTTATGATTTTATTTTTTTAATGATTTTATCACTTATGTTTATACATTATGCTCTGTGATGTTAATGTTAGTGTGCCCGCTGTGTTGGACCGGAAAAGTTAGAATATTAAGGGTTCCCTCGGCAAAAAGCATTTATGATACTTACAGGTCTTGTCGAGCAGAAAAACCTCCACATATTAACACCGCTTATGATTGAAAAAAGCTAATGGTGGGCTATGAAGGAACTACAGCACAGTCACATGACTTCACGTCACTACCGCTAAGCTAAAGGCTATAGTAGGGCTATAAAGGAACTACAGCACGGTCACATGACTTCACGTCACCACCGCTAAGCTAAAGGTGGCTAATGTTGGGCTATAAAGCAACTACAGCACGGTCACATGACTTCACGTCACCACCGCTAAGCTAAAGGCGGCTAATGTTGGAATATTAAGGGTTCCCTCGGCAAAAAGCATTTATGATACTTACAGGTCTTGTCGAGCAGAAAAACCTCCA
>NW_011367469.1:0-3042 GCF_000735185.1 Notothenia coriiceps | reverse complement strand
TCAACCTTGACAAGACTGAACTGCTTTTCCTTCCGGGAAAAAGATTGTCCCACTCTTGACCTAACAATCAACATCGGCACCTCTGTTGTTTCCCCGACTCCGACTGCAAGGAATCTGGGTGTGACCCTAGATAACAAACTGTCCTTCACTGCAAACATCGCTGCTACAACCCGCTGCTGCAGATACACTCTTTACAACATCAGGAGAATACGTCCCCAGCTGACCCAGAAAGCGATGCAGGTTCTGGTCCAGGCTTTCGTCATCTCACGCCTAGACTACTGCAACTCCCTCCTGGCTGGTCTACCTGCATGTGCCATCCGACCTCTGCAGCTCATCCAGAATGCAGCGGCTCGTCTGGTCTTCAACCTTCCTAAATTCTCCCACACCACGCCGCTC
This sequence comes from Notothenia coriiceps, assembly GCF_000735185.1. Taxonomy (NCBI): domain Eukaryota; kingdom Metazoa; phylum Chordata; class Actinopteri; order Perciformes; family Nototheniidae; genus Notothenia; species Notothenia coriiceps. The sequence continues at coordinate 2,646 of NW_011367469.1, read as the reverse complement.
CTCCGCTCCCTTCACTGGCTTCCGGTAACTGCTAGAATCCACTTCAAGACAATGGTACTTGCGTACCATGCTGCGAATGGATCTGGCCCTTCCTACATCCAGGACATGGTTAAACCGTACACCCCAGCATGTGCACTCCGCTCTGCATCAGCCAAACAGCTCGCTGCACCCGCACTGCGAAGGGGACCCAAGTTCCCATCAGCAAAAACACGTGGGTTTGCTATCCTGGCTCCAAAATGGTGGAATGAGCTCCCCATTGACATCAGGACAGCAGAAAGCTAACCTAACATCCTCTCGGGGGGTCCGGGGGCATGCACCCCAGGGAAGTTTTTTTTTTTTTCATATTGAAGTTAAAAGCATCAATCTGGTGCACGTTAAGAGCAAAATGAGGAGATCTATGGATACATCTCTCAACACCCATATGAAACAGATTTATTTTATTTATTATCATTTATTCTCTTTTATAACTATATTGATCATATAAAAGGTGTGTCTCTACCTCACTGAGCTGGGGTTATCACAACCTCTCAGTCTGTCAGGAGAGAGCTCTCATCCACCTGGTTGTAGAAAAAGCTCCTTATATTCTTTAGCATAGCTAGCTAACCAGATGCAATAACACACACACACACAAAGCCGAGTTTGAATGACACACCAAGACCGAGAAGTAGTTTTACTGTAATGTAGCATATTATTTTTGATGACGTTATTGACTGTATGATCAGTATGTCAGATGAGCAGATCGCCACTGGGTTTACAACTAAAGACACAGCCACGCAAAAACTGCGCTGTTTTGCGTGCGTGGCTTCCTTCTGCAGGTAACGGGTAGACGCGCTCTGGCGGCGGTCTCGTTCAGGTTCCGAAAATACCATTTAAATATTTTTGCACACTTATTCCTAGTGTGCCAATGGTTACGGTACCGCGTGCCAATGGTGGCACGCATGCCTAGGGTTGCCGACCCCTGCTCTGTAACATCACCTGAAAAAGGGACGTTAGATTTATGTTTCTATCTACCCGTTATGCAGATAATGATAGTCGAAGACCGTAAAAGTAACGCAAGGAACAAGCTAATTTCGTGCTTAGTAACTGTAATGGGAATACTGCTGAACCAACAGTAAGGCATTACAGACAAAAGTAATCTGATTACTGTAACACGTTACTTTGAAGCGGGTTACTTCCAACACTGATTAAGACGCCATTTACTTTGTCATGTTACTAGCTAGCTGTTAGCTCGAAAAGTGCGTCACCTCGTCCACATTCCCTCTATGCAGGTCGCGGGACACGTCCGTTACAGTCGTAGCCGTTCAGACTCTTAACGTTTAATGCAAAGGAAAAGTTCGTCCTAGCGAAAATATTAACTTTACGCTGACAGAAAATATAGTTTGAGATGTTAAACAGCACTCTTGCCTTCCTTGGGACGAAGTCCAAGTGAAGCCTCGTGGTCGCGGCAGCAGAGCAGTTTATGAATATACACCTGAGCAACGTTGTATCACGCTCCTGAACACCCAGTTACTGACTCCGAAATATAACTCTGCCAACCCAGTACCCCTTAACCCAAACGGTAGTCTAAATTTGAAATAAACTCCCAAAATCTAACCCTTTCACACTTTTTTGTCTAACTACAGATTAGTTTACTCCAGAAATTTGCTGTGTACTAGCTCGTGACAGTTGACCTTTTTCCTTTTTCGTCGTGTTCCTTTATTGGTGCGAGGCTTTTCTTAACTCTTTTAGGCATATTACTTTGCCTGCCGTGTATATGCTTGCTGTAAAGCGCTTCCTGGGTAATTCGAGTAAAACTTTGAGTTCTCACTGTCGGGAGCCTGTCAATCTATGCTGCGATCCCCATGCCTGCTAAACCGGAGTTTTCACATTTCTCATTGTTATACGCGTTACGTTTTTTTATACTTGTGGCTTTCGCTTGTTTGTGGAAGTAACTTTCTATTGTGTTCAAGAGGGGTCCCTAAGGGTTCAGCTCTTGAATGAACTCTGTTCTTGTCTCACTCTCTGAGCCAGTAGATCAAATCTGTGTATCATATACTCACAGCTTCGGTGTGGATGGGGTGCACAGCAAACAGAAGTGCTGTGACAAAGGCCAGGCGTGAGTCTTCAAACACGCAGCGCTCACACGTGTGCATGAGCAGGCAGGTTACAGCGCAGTGCAAACACACGTTGATGATGTGGAAGTAGAGAGGCGTCATGCCGCCCAGCAGGATGTTCAACCTGACGGACACAAAGATAGAAATCATCAGCACTGTTTGAGGAGGGAGCTGCATCTGAGTTGTATCAGACAGTGAGAATGTTTAAAATCAGCAATAAAGACAAAGAATTCAGACTGCTCGATTATTAGTACAACAGGCTTCTTTCTTTTTGTCATTAAGCTCAAACATACAGGACTGTCTCAGAAAATTAGAATATTGTGATAAAGTTCTTTATTTTCTGTAATGCAATTAAAAAAAACAAAAATGTCATACATTCTGGATTCATTACAAATCAACTGAAATATTGCAAGCCTTTTATTATTTTAATATTGCTGATTATGGCATACAGCTTAAGAAAACTCAAAAATCCTATCTCAAAAAATTAGAATAGTTCCTCAGACCAAGTAAAAAAAAAAGATTTATAACAGCAAAACACAATCAAACATTTGAA
>NW_011367468.1:0-3317 GCF_000735185.1 Notothenia coriiceps | reverse complement strand
ACCTTTTATGCTCTTAACGTTTTATTTGTATTTTTTATATTACCATATTTTATCCGATATGCTCCTTTAGATATATTTTTACTTATTTTTCCTTATAGCTTTATGAAGCAAATTGAGATGACGTTTGTCTTTAAAGTGTGCTATATAAATGTATTATTAGAAAATGTATTATTATTATTAGAAATGTATTATTATTATTATTAGGAGCAATTTGGGGTGAAGTGTCTTGCCCAGGGACACAACGACATGCTGACTGCAGTGGGGTTTGAACCTGTGCTACCCTGATCTGAACACCAACGCACTAGTCCACTGCGCCACAGCCTCCCTTAAATAAAACGTGCAAGGCCAGTTATGCAAGAGCTATCTCTAACTAGAAATTAGGGCTAATGTTAGCAAGCTAAGCTAACAAGCATGTGTTTTCCAAGTGAGGCAGGAAACAGAACAGTGGGTAATTCAAAATGCTGAACGTTGTAACGGAATAAAGGCTCGAATAAGTTATAGCAAATATATTGTACCTACGTTTGTTGGCTAAATATCATAAATAAGAGGTTCTCCAGTCCGTTGCATGCAGTGGAAATTAACAAGAAGTCCAACAGTGTCATGGGAAATGACCACTTGAGCTTGAGTCACTTTTTCCAAAACAAAAAACGGTCCGATGGTCTTCTCACAAATTGAAAACCCCCCACGATACATGTAATATCTCAAGAGTGTTACAAAAAAGGAGGATAATGCACATTGTACTGAGAAAAAACTATTAATACAAATAATAAAACAACAAAGATGTAGACTATGTGAGTCATATGCAATTTATTGAGAACAATTTAAAATAAAATTGATTGAATAAATACAAATAATTATGATAATGAAATTACATTTAAATAAATAAAATCACCCATGTAAGATAAATTGACCGCTGTAATTTTAAAATGACATAAATTCCCATAGAATATATATTTTTAACTGTATTTATTATTTAAGTGTCCTTCATTAAGATTACAACTCCATACTCGCAGATTTTCAGTTTCAATGTTTAAATTCAGATTTATGACAACTTCAAATTCGGTCAATTTAAAACAGGTTTCTTCTGAGTTATTCAAAGAAAGGAAGACTATGTATTAATGTAGGCCATGTTTGCAGGAAAATTGTCTTTGAAAAATCGAATTCAAACAACATAACTGTGATCCCCACAGTTCATTTGAACGCTTCTTATACATATTATTTCCTCCAATATCATTACATTAACATTAACACTGTCAGTGTCAATCCTGTATCATTAGATGACTATGCCAACTTCATATTTGACACATCCAAAGCAGATTTCTTCTGAATCTTATCTAACTGACTGAAAGGAAGTGATGAAACCCATTCCTTCTTCGTGTTATTAAGGATCCCACGCAGAGCTTAAAGTCACCATATGAGAAAGTAGTATCATGAGGCAACAGAAAAGGCCTCTGCGCGCCCCAACCCTTTGAGTCAGCATCTTTCACTTTTGCACACTTGCGTCTCTCCTTCCTGTTTGTTCCGTCTTATTATTACTATCAGGGAAACTTCTCAAGTCACCCGTTGACACAGCAGGTTCCACTGCATCGGATCAGTGACGCCGGGGTTTCACAGATATTTTCTGAACGTGGGAGGACGACACCCACCTCCACTGTGGGAGGGGGGATATCCCACACAGACACACATATACCGAAACCCCAGGCCTGCTTTCAACTCGCCTGAGGTGACGTTTGGTTTGTTCTTCTGCTGTCCAATTTCCACAGAGACTTTGATAGAGTTACAGCGGACGTATGTAACCGGAGCCAGAATTCTTGTTGGTTGCAAGGGGATCAAACACTTATTTCCCACAGTTAAATGCATATCAATTGTTATCTTTTATATAATGTGTTAGGAAAATATCCCTCGTCCCCGGCTTGAGCTTCAATCTCAGGATCCATGTGTTTCTGATGCTCTCCAGAATGGAAGTAGTCATCACATACAGAGCATCAACTAGTTCCTGAACAGTGTCCTTCACATGCTGATATCCAAGAGAGGGAGTTACACAGTCACAAGATGGAGGAATACCGGTTCTTCTAGGTAATCATACATCATACATCCTGTCATGTACCAAGTAATGTACCGAGTTTTTTAATGTTAATAATCACTGGTCCCCGGCTTGAGCTTCAATCTCAGGATCCATGTATCTGTGATCCTCTCCAGAATGGAAGTAGTCATCACATACAGAGCATCAACTAGTTCCTGAACAGTGTCCTTCACATGCTGATATCCAAGAGAGGGAGTTACACAGTCACAAGATGGAGGAATAGAAAGCAGTATGTTCAAAATACCTTTTCTCAAAATGTTGGCTTTTTTCTGAAAAATAAAAAAAAATGGACTTTTTTCTAAAAAATCTCAAAATCCTGACTTTTTCTCAAAATTCTAACTTTTTTCTCAAAATCTCAAAATTCGGACTTTTCCTGAATACTTAAAATGTTAAATCTCCCTGGTCCCCGGCTTGATCTTCAACATCAGGATCCATGTATTTGTGATCCTCTCCAGAATGGAAGTAGTCATCACATACAGAGCATCAACTAGTTCCTGAACAGTGTCCTTCACATGCTGATATCCAAGAGAGGGAGTTACACAGTCACAAGATGGAGGAATAGAAAGCAGTATTCAATGTTTACTTCAGATTAGCTCCACGTCAGAAATGATCATGCTTGTCATATGTCTCTCTCCATAGAGGCTGAATCATCATGTTAATCACATAGCTATCATATGCCTCAAACAGTCCTGATGCTCTTCTAGGTAATCACACATCCTGTCATGTTCACAGCTACAGTTGGGATACCTTTGCTATCATGTTACTCTGATATTGGAAGAGGACATTCAGTATTTTCCCAACATAATGTCAATTTCTGGATTTTCTTTTTGACATTCTTACTCTCACTGTTCAAATAAACCTACCATACAAAATATAGACTGTTAATGTCTTTGTAAGTGGGCAAGGGATCAAATACTTATTTCCTCCACTGTACCTCGTCTAACACTGCCCTCTCTTCTACATGAAGAGCGTCCATTACATTACATTTGGCTGATTATTTTATCCAAAGCAACTTACGATAAAGATTCAAACTCCGAACAACATGAAAGTGCAGATATAGAGTATTCACATCAAGCAAGTCATACCATTGTAAGTGCTGGTGAATTAGTTACAAATGGAATTTCTAAAGTGCTAAATGTAATTGCCATGGTACTGTACAATAGAAATAGATTAGATAGATCGAACTTATGAAGAGTTTCTGCTGTCCTGATTTCTATGGGGAGCTCATTCCACC